>NW_028152129.1:135000-272594 GCF_964638095.1 Poromitra crassiceps
CATCAGTGATGTCACAAGACTGTCATCTGTGATGACATAGTGTCAAAGTTTAAACATTTATCATTTCAAGACGGTTTCACGTATCCAAATTCTTTGTAAGTCTTTAGATCAGGGAAGTCCAGAGATGACACAGAAAAAGTTTGGGCTCATTCGGGCAAATGGCCTAGGGCGAGTTTGTTTATCAAAAGTTTAAACATTTATCATTTCAAGACGGTTGCACGTATCCAAATTCTTTATACAATTTTAGATCAGGGAAGTCCAGAGATGACACACAAAAAGTTTGGGCTTATTCGGGCAAATGGCCTAGGACGAGTTCGTTTTTTTTTTTTTTGAGAAAGTCCAAGATGGCGGAAAATCTAGCAGACTTAAATGGGCGTGGTCTATATGGATAGATGCGTATTGATCCAGGGAATCCAGCAGATGTGGAATTTTGATTCTACGCCTCACGGTTCAGCAGTTATGGGTCAATACGCAAAAGGGTCTGTTATAGCGCCACCATCTGGCCAATATGGCTAATTTTTTGTCTCTGAGTAGTGGGCCACATTTCCAACCTATGTGCAAGGTCTGGCTACTGTAGCCCTTACAGTTTTTGACGTGCATGCTGTTTTAGGGCGGAATAATAATAATAATAATAATAAACGGAACAGATACAATAGGGATCCACGCACTTCGTGCTTGGACCCCTAATAAACGGAACAGATACAATAGGGATCCACGCACTTCGTGCTTGGACCCCTAATAATAATTATTATTATAAGAATAATAATATCGCTATAAATATGCACAGACATATCGGAGACATTACAAACAGCACTGTCTGCTAAGTGCTAACACTTCAGACAGACTGCATAACAGCTAATGTAGGCTACGTCAGACTGATACATGCTATTTCACGATCACCCACAGTGAGATATCGGTGGTCTCCCAATTATGGGACGTGACCGAGAGGCTAGGGGGCGTGGCATGTTTCAACGTCAGTGTCATCATCTCAGTGTGGAGCAGAGAGGAGAGCGGAGAGACTTCGAGAGAGCAGTGAAGACGAGGAGAGACAGAAGAGTAAACGAGAGAGAGAGGAGTAGACTACGACTGTTGAAGAAGACAATTAGATTGAGTGTACTCGAGCCATGAGCAGTTTTTTTAAAAACTCACAGACATCCGAAGAGCACACAGCGACAGGTGAGCCGATTTAAAATCTTTATTGGAACGAGGACGGAGGCACTGACCTAAAATGGCGCTGGCTACCTAGCTCAGCGCTAGCGCTAGCTAGCTAGCTAGTTCAAACATTAGTTACGTTGGAACATCAAACAGCTAACTGTGTCCGTCGTGTAACTGCTTCACTCAGCACAGGTGTTCTACATCCCAACCGAGAATTGCATCCCCACCATGTTTTGGTGCTATTTTAACTTAAAAATTGCGGTTTGCACCTGCCGAAATTGACCCCCCCCCCCCCATAAAACTTCAAACTCATTGCTTGAGACGAGCGATCTGTCTAAACACTTTTATTAGCGAACATAGCAAGTGAATGTGAAGTGAAACTGCCAAATGGAGGCAGGGAAGTGTGCACCTGCTCCCCTCACTCTGTCACTCTGTGCTGCGTGCTATCTATCTATCGTTAACGTCACTTGGTCATCTCATTCAAACGATCGATATGTTACATAATCCAGGGGTGTGTAGTGCAGGGTAAACAATGCATGAATGTGCCCCCTTCGGAGGTGACCAGACCCCGTTTTAGGTGACCTGTCCCTGATTTTCTACTCCTCCTCCGCGGCCGTGATTACTGTATTTCAGGCTCACTTTTAAAGCTAGTAAAGATACTACAGTACGGATCACCCCCCACGCCATGCAAGTGAACCGCGGATTAATTGCTAATTTAACCATCAGTGTGAAATACAACTGCACTATTACTTTTTTAAAGTGTAATTAACGTGACCTACATCTCCATGCGCTGCAGTAACGAGACAGATGTGTCACATTACCTTCGGGAAGGAGAAGGGGGAGACCGAGCGACTGATTGAATTGAGTGACATCCTGTAGGCTGTGAAGTGCGGGCATTTTCAGTCGTGTAACTTGGAAACAGGGCCATGCTTGTCATTGAAATAGATCACAAGAGTGTGGTGTTTATGCCACCAGTGGTGTAGCCTATGCAGGGGCTGAGGGCTGACAGCTGTCTCTTTGCCTGTCTGTGGCATAGGCATGTAACCAATCAATCAGCTGTCTGCATCAGAGTCAAAGTAGCAAAAATAATTATGGAGTTTATTTATCTATCTAGTATATTTATATTTTTGAGTAAATGATTATTAGCCTACATTTAGGCTATTTGTTTATTTAAATTCATATTATTTTTTCTTTGTATACCACTGTGATGAGAACATCTGCACTGTTTGCATAGCCTATTTGAATGTTTTTTCTTTAATCAAAGTAGCACATTTTAAAATTAATAAAAAAATTGCTGATGTGGAAAAAAATGATCCAATCTGTGACATCAAAACCGTCACACGACACGATCTGTGAGTTTTGTGATCCGTTGCACCCCTAGTGGTCAAAATACATGAAACTGCAATTGTCCCTCTTTTTATTTAATACATAATGACATTGTATATTTTTATGATATATTGCGTGGGGGAGGTTAGGTTTAGGCGTGGGGGGTGGGAGAAGTTAGGTTTAGGGTTAAGGTCTGGGGGAGGTTAGGTTTAGGCTCAACTGAAGCTGTACCTACGCTGTACCCACAAGTTTCATTTTGGCGTCCTTGTTAACAGGCGAAGGCGTTCACACCACCCGCACGCGTGCCACGCTGAAGCCGTGCCGAAGCCACGCTCACGCCACGCTGAAGCGATCACTCAGGCCTGACGGCGAATTTCCAAGCTTGACGCTGAAGCCGTGAAGCCGTGAGGCATGAAGTCAATGGGGGTTGTTGTGGGCGGGTTCAAGGTGCGAGAGTAGGCGCTGAGAGGAAGAGAGGAAAAGAGAAGGCGTCTTGTGTGAACAGTAAGACGTACGTACGTTCAGCTTGTGCCTGCTTCAAGCTTCAGTTCTGCTTACGTTTGGCGTCCTGTGTGAATGAGGGCTTAGGCGTGGGGGCTGGGAGAGGTTAGCTCCAGCCGGTCCACCGACTCCCTGCACGCCGCCTCGCTCAGCTGGTTCTGCTTGTGGCCTGTCGGCACATAGACGGGGTACCGCACCTCCTCCTCCCTCTCTCACTCTGTGCTGCGCGCTGTATCTATCGTTAACGTCACTTGGTCATCTCATTCAAACGATATGTTACATAATCCAGGGGTGTAGTGCAGGGTAAACACCTGAATCAATGAGTGCAAACAGGTGGGTAAACTACTCACCATGGATGGTTTCTTTACTAACTCACATCACCCCTGTATTTACCACTCCACCCCTGCTTAACATAATGTACTGCTATTATTGTCATAGCCTGTGCGTGATCAGTAGGCCTAATGAGTTTTGGGGTGTGTGTCATGCTGATTTATTAGTGTGTGCATGTGTACATTGATTAAGATTTATTGTTATGTTGTTATTTATATGTTATTGTATGACGAGACACAGATTGTCTCTTAACAGGCTATGTTTTTATGTTCATATGTATGTTCATATGTATATATATATATATATATATATATGTATGTTTTTCATATGTATGAAGCGCTGTGCCATTTGAGCTCTGGCGTGGCTGCGTTGCATAAATAGTTAACTACTCATTAGTAACTCAGCAACTGTAATTAGGATCATTTTATTTTCATTCAATACATTATTTAATCTGCATCTCTAACACACACTCAGCACCTACAAGCTGGTTGCCAGAAGAAGACGATGAAAAACACACACACACACACACACACACACACGCACACGCACACACACACACACAAACAGTCCTGTTTTTGTTTAGCAACTTTATGCACTAATTACTTTTTTCCTAGTGCTGCCAACACTTTGTTAATGGCGCCATGTTTTAGACAGAAAGACACAGCTGAATCATCTATGAATTGTCTGCTATAATAGAGGGTTGTTTTGTCTTTTCTAGATATCAACGACATGGAGACGCACCAGCTGATCGATAGGGAGTCCTCTGACTGCATCATCCCCTTCATCATCACCAAGTGCCTCTCTGACATAGAGATAGAGGAGGAGGAACTCAATCTGGTGGTGAGGGAGCGCTCTCGTGCACGCGCGTGTGCACACACACACACACACACACACACACACACACAAACACACATTTACGTTTCAAAAGTCATAAAAGTGATTCATGTTTGTGAAGACAAATTAATCTCCATTCTAAAACCCCATTCACTTTTCCCCTGAAGATCCAACATGCTAGCCTGGTAAACCAGCCCGTCACGTGAACTCACATTTCATTTGGTTCTGCGTGATGGTCTGGCCCCAACTCTTCACCCAGTCCTTAGCAGGGGCAGGAGCATGGGCGGGCGTAGTTGCCTTGACAGACAACTCCTTCAGCCAATCAGGGTCGGATCCAGTCAAACCCAAATCCACTCGGGAGAACGGCAAAAACAAAAGCCGTTGTTGTTGTTATTGAGTCTTTCTGCAATAACTGCACTTTATGGCCGTTTAAACTAGACAAACGCTGACATTACTCCTCGAGACGATCAGGCAAGGAGGCGGCCATTATTGTTTTGTTAGTGCAGTGCTAGTAGCATTCCTGATTGGCCAACTTGCACTGTCAGTCACACTGATTGGCTCTGCAGCTTCTGCTAAACCCCCCCACTGGCTTTGGGGCCAGACCGTCACGCAGAACCAAATGAAATGTGAGTTCACGTGACGGGCTGGTTTACCAGGCTACCAACATGCTACTTCTGGACTCATTCCTGCAGGTCTCTATAATGGTGATCTTGTTAAAGGATTGTTTCCAGGGAAACAAAGTTACAGCATTTTCCTAAACAATTGAACTGAATGGTGACAATCTTTCAAATGTAAAAAAAAAAAAAAAAAAAAAAAGCCTCCATACAGCTTGTCTGTTTTTGTTTACATTTGAAGTTGGTCAAAACCTGCTACCTACAGATGGAACTCAGCCATCAGCCAAGCGTACAGTGTTTAAAAGGGGACCTATTGAGCTGCCTTCACAGGGAGGAATAAGAATCACATTTGATCACCAAGTACAATAAATGTACAAGACTATTCTTTTTGCAAATCAGGAAGCAACAGAGTACATACTCAACACGGGGTACTGGAAACAGCTGGATTTACAATAGCCAGCAGATGATAGATATCTCTCTCAAAGAGGAGGAGATATTGATTCAAAGTTTTCAGATTGGTTGATATCTTTACCTCCATCCATCTTTGTACATACCCGGGTCCACAATGTGTTTTTGTTCCAGTCCAGACCTTCATACAGACACAATTGGCCGTGTCTGCGGGTGGGAAGCTGGTGGGTTATGACTGAGTCCTGGTCACTGCACGAATGCCTCTTCTGGTGGGACGGGGCGCCTGTTCGTTGGGGAGAGGAACTGGGGGGAATAGCTGTCTGGGTCCAACTCGCTTGTGTTTATCCCTGTCCAGCTCGCTTCGTGTCCCGACTCCGAGCCGATGGAGATTCCGGACTACAGCCCCATGTTCCTGAGCACCTGGTCTCTGAACAATGGCGAGGACGACGTGGACCTGGATGACAACCCACTGGACAGTCTGCTCACCGCCCCACTGGTGTCCCACAACACTGTAAGTAACAAGTCCTCTATGCTTTAGATTTGTCTCAGGGGCAAATGGCAATGGAATGAAACCTAAGCAGCTTGATTTGTGATCATAATTGTAGACATCTATAATGTAGCATAATAGCAATGCTTTTACGTATTTTGTCATCTACCTGTTACAATGCTGGATGTTCATATTACAGGCTTTTATTACAGAGTCATAATGGAGGTAAAGTGTATACATATCTGTAATGGGTCAAAATCTAGCCTAAATTAAATTAATAAATACATTTAATTGAAGAAGTATAATGCACTATCTGAGATGGATTCTCCCTTTACAGCCTTTACATATTTGGACATGGACACACAATTTCCATCATTTTGGTTCTGTACACCACAACAATGGACTTGAAATGAAACAATCAAGAAGCGCTTTAAGTGCAGACTTTCAGCTTTAATTTGAGGGTATTTACCTCCAAATCAGGTGAACGTTGTAGGAATGACAACAAATGTTATATGTGGCCACTCCTTTTCTGTTTTTTTGCAGAAGCAAAGCTCTGAGCAGTCAGAGCTGGCTCAGGACATCCAAGAGTGGATCGACCACATCAAACAGATTGAGCAATACCAGGCACAGGTGAGTGTGATCTCACACACACAGTCCCCACTGAACACAACACACTTGAAGTTTAAAATGTCTCTCTTGTGCATATCTCTAACTACTTAATTGTTGAATGTCAAAAATAGGTGGCTGACCTGCATGAAGGGCTCCTGCAGGCAAAGATGGCCAATGAAAAGTTGGTGAAAAAACTGGACGAGGCCAAATGCCAGAACAAGGTACATGGAGACAACAACATTTATTTTTTGAATGTACAGTATTTAAAGTATGTTTGATTGAGCAGTTGCTAATCATGAGCTCACTTCAAAACAGATCCTGTCCTCTGAGTTGAAGGCCTACAAGAAGAAGATGCGTCGTAAGAATGATCGCAACCTAGAGGACAAGGAGAACCTGCAGCAGCATGTCACAAGGTAATGCAAGACCTACAAATCTGTGACAGCCATTTCAAGTGCAATTGCCTCCCCCCTCCCCCTTTTATTAGTCCCCAAAGAATAGAGTTTAGGCTTACGCACTAGAGCCATTCATCTGCCATTCCCCCCCCCCATCTCCATACAACACAAATAAATATTGCATAATATATGCTGTATTTTAAATATGAGTCTTAACTGCAAGTTGTTTAGAATAAGATCAAACATGTCCTGCTTCATATGATGCCCTTACTTTGACTTGACTACATTACCATTTATTTTCCATCATACTTGGGGATGCTTTTTGCACTATCACGGGGGATTCCATATTATAAATGATCTGAACTTTTCAGACCCAGTACACATGACTTCATGTGTAGATGTTCCATCTGCAATTTCACAATTGTTGTTGTTGAAGTATAGCTATTCTTCAGCCATAACGTGATATAGCTTAGCTAACAATAATATTGAACCCTGACCCAAAATCTTTAAATCCAGTCAGGGAATTCAGGTCTGGAACAGGCCTTCCCAGGGGAGCCCAAGCAGTTTCAGGGGAGGCTCAGTGAATCAAAGTGAAAAAAGATTACATATTAGTAATCTTATTAGTTTTCAATAGTTTTAGATAATTTTACAGTTTTTGTCACTTTCCCAGAGTCAAACTAATAAATGCCATCAAACAGACGTTCTTTCTGTATTTGGTTTAGTCTGAAGGATGTCAAACAGTAATATCAGGCTATCTTGGCTCAATTGTTAAGTGTCTATGGGATCAAATAACATAATCATGATCCCATAGGCATCCAGGAATTGAGCGAGGTGGAGGCTCCTTTTTGCAAGCTTTGTCTGGGGGGAGGCCCACAGTCTCAGACTTTGAACACCCCTGATCTAACCCTGCATAACACTCCTGCTGCTGTTTCAGAAAAATGGCTGAATAATGTCTACTATGTTGCCCACCACCACTGTCTTGTCTATTGCCTAATCTTATTCACATGGCAACTATGTCATATATGGACAGATATATTTGGACACTTTCATGTGAATACGCCTCCCTCACAGACACGCACTCACAGAATTTCCAGCTAAAGTGTTCTTGTTAGTGTCACCATGGATCTCATTCCTGGTTTAATTTCTCCAACTGCAGAGAGGCCAGAACCAAGGCCCACCTTGCCCCGCTGAGGGAGATCCGTCCCAAAGACAGCCCCACGAAGCAGCACACCTCCACCTGCAGCTTCATCAACCTTTCAGAGACCGAACAGGTAAAAAAACAAAACAGACTTCTTTCATATGAATCACTAAGATGCATTGGATTCACGTCATGTTTGTCTGATGCACTACTTGTGCCAGTTTGCAATTTGGTGACTTTGTTGTAGAATACTTGAATGCAGGTTGAAGATATCAACTTTTTTTAAGAGTGGAAATTTCCTGGATTCGTTTCTCACAGAAGAATTCAACAGCCGTTTTTGGTCACAGGCAGCATTATCCATTGACACTTTTTCACCAACCAAACAAATTCTTCACATACAAATGTAGCAGCCAGCACCGAAGTGTACCCACATTCTCCCAGTGGCCACTGTTGGTATTGTCCCCTTGTAGACCAGAGGCTGTTTTGAAGGTGTGACGGCTTCGTATAAAATGACTGCATCATCAGATTTGACTGGTGATGTGCTTGTGTGTGATTGTTTCAACTCTTGCTTGTGTGCTATCGCCTTTTAGGAATGTTGCTCTTTTAGGATCTTAGCTCATGGTTGTAAATGATCATTACAAACCTGGAAATGTATTGTCAAAGAATTTGGTCACTTTCAGCTCTTAAAGTCTGGAAATTGCAGCAAAGGTTTGCAGGATTGCCACAGGTCTGAAGGTGCTTCAAGACAAAAGAAACATCTGTTGCACAAAACACCTTGAGTTGAGATGTTCTTTAACGTCCTGGTGTTTTTTTCCTCATAGGCTTTGCCTCACGACCTCCATGAGGTGCAGGAGGCCACCTCAAGGAAGAGACATGAGGTGCAGGCCACCTCAAGGAAGAGACGGATTGAGGGGTCGTCAACTGACCACCCTGCAAAGCTGCGCAAAATCCAGGTAGAAAACACACACACACACACACACACACACACACACACACACACACACACACACAGACAAGAGTGCAGGGAGGTCACTAGCAGGCCAAGAGATGAAGGCGATATATAATCATTCATCGATTAACTTGATCGGCAGAAAATGTATCAACAACTATTTTGATAATCCATTAATCGTTTTGAGTAAAATTTTAAGAGAAAAGGTCAAAATTCTCTGATTCCAGCTTCTTCAATGTAATTGTTTTCTGGTTTCTTTACTCATCTATGACAGTAAACTGAATATCATCTTGGGCTTTGGGAAACACTGATCGTCATTGTTCACCATTTTCTGACATTTCATAGACCAAACATCTAACAGAAAAATAAATATTAACACATTGACTGCCAGCCGTTTTTTTCTTGCTGTAGGTAGCTTCTGCCAAGCCGTTTTTTGAGGATTGTGGCTCATTTTACAGGAGCCGAGAATTATTTTCTGCTTGGAGTTTGTGAACATACAATATCTCAAAAGTACTAATAGAATGTGTACTTTCTCTGTCTAAAAGAGTTAGTTTGTAGAGTTAGTAGTTATGTAAGCATTAGCAGTTGAATACAGCATGGTTTTAGCGTCAGAAAGAATATTCAGAGATAAACAGCTTTTTGTGAAATTCGATAGAACTGTCACTTTAACCATTCATTTTTGGCTCTCTCTCTCTCTCTCCCTCCCCCTCTCGCTCTCTCTCTCTCTCTCTCTCTCTCTCTCCCCCTCGCTCTCCCTCCCTCTCTCTCTCTCTCTCTCTCTCTCTCCCTCCCTCTCGCTCTCCCTCCCTCTCTCTCTCTCTCCCTCCCTCTCGGGAGGGAGACGCACTAGGTTTAATCCTAGTGAGAGGGGGAGAGGGAGAGAGAGAGAGAGAGAGAGAGAGGGAGGGAGGGAGAGAGAGAGAGCGAGAGAGAGAGAGAGAGAGAGAGAGAGGGAGAGAGCGAGAGGCAGAGTTCCTTCAACTCCTCCCTCTTCTTGCCTGCAGCGGCCGTCACAGTCTCAGTGCTTTTGCTGCTGTCCTGTGCCTGTCGATCTGCACGGCTGCTGTTTGAGGAAGTCGGCATGGACTCGCTTGCTTCTTGGAGTTTTGGTTGAGAGAAGCTTTCGCGATTCTGGTCATATTTATGCTGCGTGTTTCAAAGTGTGTTCCACCTGTAATGTATTATGTAAATTTGCAATCCCGTATCGCCAGCAATCAGCGCGAAAATAAAAGCGCCTTCGCCAATCCACCTTCATGAGAATGGCTTCAGTCACACTGCTTTTTGCTTGCCTTCCTCCTTCCTTGTCGCCACTTAGTGGGTCGGTGGAATGGGTTGTACACGTTGTACACGTCCAATACCTATATAAGAGATGTAAAAGGCTTAGATGCACAACCTACCGTCAAAAAAAAAAAATCGATTTTTTTGACGAGTACACTCGTCGCTGGCAGTTAACAGCTGGATTGTGTTTGACGAGTACACTCGTCGCTGGCAATCAAGGTGTTAATGGTGGTTTATTAACTGGCCCCTGGCCTCCTATCATTTTACAAAAGTGCCCCCCCGGGCAAAGAAAGTTGAGTATCCCTGATTTATCGGTTTGATAAATATCCTGCATCCATCAAAAGTTCTGTCATCACTTTCATAGCATCTTCAGCCACACAGACACGTATTAATTCACCAGTTGGTGTTACAGAATACTGACTGTATTGTGTGTGTTATTATTCTCTTCTTCTGACTTCATGCTCTGTCTCTGCTACTTGAACTTTTTCAGTTCATCCTCTCTGCAACTCCACTACCCCAGACCCAGCCCACCTTCACCGTGCCCAGAGGCTGCACCTGCAAGCAGTCGCATTGCATCAAAAAGTACTGCGAGTGCTTTAAGGTGCGTTTTCCCCTTTCCCGGGGTGTCTCCACTAGCAGTATTAATGTAGCTGTTCATATTAACACAATGGACTGTTTGCATGCAACCTAACATCTCTCCTGATTCTGATTCTCTCCCTTCATATTGAAGGCCAACGCAGTTTGCTCTTCACTGTGCAAATGCATCGGATGTAAGAACTGTGAGGAGAAGCCAGACCTGCCCATCTGGACCACACCTGTCACTTCAAGTGGAGGCGGGAGGTAAGACTTTTCTCTATAATAGGGATATTAAATTAGTTGGCCGTGACGTAGCAGGTTTGAACCCATAGAGGGCACTTTTGCTGCTGAAATTGGTGCAGTTTATACAATTGTTTGGATATTTTGACCAGAATCCTTCATAGACCACTAGGGATGGGAATTTCATGCATTTTCCTTAACCGTTAGTTGCGCACCTTAACAATCAGTTAATCGGTTAATTGCTAACGGTGTTTTTGGGTTTTAGTTACACTTTAACTTGCTCCTGAAGCCTGGTACCTCTTACCTTTCACAAGTGCATCACATTGGATTGAAGCCTTTGGCGGGCCGGTTCTGGCCCCCGGGCCGTATGTTTGATACCCCTGATTTATTGTGTCTCCTGTCTGTCTCCTGTCAGTTTCTGTGGGAGCGAGTGGACCGTGAGCAGCATGGCAGGTGCAGTGAACCAGCTGATGGGAACGTCAGAGAACGGGCTGGAGGCAGAGAAGGAGAACGGACCAGAGCAGGAGTTCACCGGCGAGGACGCAGGCAAGATCAACAGCAGGGAAGGAGAAAATGACGCTGGGTGAGTTGGCACCAACACTGCAGGGGTTCAACTCCCACTGGGACAGTCACACTAGTGGTGTATGACAGTGGTTCTCAAACTTTTTCACATCAAGGACCCCTAAACTGACAGAAATTGGACCACGGACCCCCATTTGATAAGATTTTGTCCCAGCGTCCCCCATCTGATAAGATTTTTGCTTTCAGATGTTATATTACAGAAAGTGTATGAAACCCATGACCAAAATAGTTATGCATTCTGTCATTGTGTTGCTTATGGATGGAATTATAGTGAAAATAAATGATTCCCTTTTTTTATTTTATTTTTAAATCAAGGCCTTGAAAGTTTTTGAAAATTGACATGGTCCATTGAAAGTGCTTGAATGTATAGATGTTGTGCAACAATTATTCGACATTGAAACACAACTAAGGGGCACTTTACACGAGGACGGTTTCCTATGGAAACGGGGAATTATTTTATCGTTAGTGCCTCCCGTTAAGACGGCGACGGCGAATTCGCGCTTAGGAAACGACACATTTTAAAACCACCCTCCAGAGTGAAATTGTTTGATACGCTTCCCGCTTCCCGCTCCATGTAATCACTTTGGAACGGCACATTTCAGAAACTCTGACGTGCCTGCACAGGCGACACACGCAATGCCGTGCGCGAGTTGGCAACCAAATAAAACATCAGTATGAATTAAGTTTGCCAACATTCAGAATTAAGCTACACTGCGGCCAACTTCAGTTACATGTTCATAACGTTACTGCTGCGAGGAGCCGATGGCTGTACCCGGTCGGCATTTAACGTTATAGTTACAAAGCACGTCGACACTACAGTGTTTTCTCACTGCCAGTAGCAGTAGGGTGACAGATCACAGTCAGCGCTCCCGGTCCTCGCTGCTCGTTAAAGATTTCCAATAGGCGTTATTCTGATAAACTGGTCACATATATGTTACATTCTCACCCGACAAATATTAAAACTTTAACAGTTTGGGGGTTTTTTTTAGCTTGAAAAAAGCTTTTTGGCAAGTCTAAATGACTGCGGAAAGTGTACTCTACTTAAAGCGAAATTACGTCATGCAGTAAGCGTCCTTGTATGGGCAAAGAATAAGGTGATCACACTGCCACCTAGCGACCTGGCATGTACATTACGGCGTTTTAAAAATTCAACGGCGCTCATGTAAACAGGGAGAAGGTGTGAAGGAAAAGGTGTGAAGGAAACGCTATTGTGTCGTTTCTTTCAGAAACTGTCCTTGTGTAAAGGGCCCCATAGTCTGCCATTATTGTAACAGCGCAGTTGAGAACTGTTCACACATTCAAGCCTCTCTTTTTAATAGTTGTCTGTGAGCTTCTGTAAAGCTGCTAATTCTCAATGTTATAAATAGTCATGAACCTTTTGATCCGTGTCTCAAACTAGGCCATTTTGGCTCCTTGAATCTGAGGGAATTGGGCCTGGAAAGTCTTTGAAAAGTCCTTGAATGTGATGTTTAAGAAGGTATGGGAACCCTGTGAATGCCACTAACTGTGCCGGAGTCCATTTAGCTGATACACACATTCCGAATGCACCGCCCACGAGGTCCCTGGTTGGTCAATTCATACGTCTGTCACAGATCTTTTTTTTTTGGCTTGGGGGGCGGGCGTTAACCACTTTTGAGAGTTGTGCTCCAGACGTAGATATCATCTACGGCTGGCACTGCGAGACTAGGGTAAAGCCAGCCTCCACGTGACCTCTATGGCAGAGCCTGTGAAGTCACGTTGAAGGCTGGCTTTACCCAGGCTAGGACTCGTACGTATTGCGCAACATATCATGCGCATGGTATTACAGTGGTTGTTTGATATTGCTGTATATTCACCTTATTCTTTGCGCACACATGGACGCTTCCGCATTACGTCATTCCGTAATAGTATTTCCGTTTTGACTTGCCAAAAACTCAGCAGGCAAGATGGCTGCGCACACTCTGCATATAAACTGGCAGAATTACTCCGCCATAAACTAACATATCTTGGCCAATACGTATGTAACATGCAAAATAAAACAACCCGTAATATCTTAATTTTATGTAGAATGCAGAGGATATGTAACTGTTTAGTTAAACTTGCATTCCAGGAATATTGTGCTCTTAAGATGACGTTAGTGGAGTCGAGGCTGTTGCGTCCTGAAACCCACTAGCGTAACCTATGTGCGATTCGAAATAACGCATCCGAGATAGAAACGTTATGAATATAGCCACGTTATAAACAACAAACTAACGCTGGTGATCCGTATGGAAACAGTGTTACTCGAAATGGTTAAAAGTTATTATCAATTTGGTCATTCAGTGGCATTTTACTGCCATATAACATAACTAACTAGTGGCTAACCACAGAAGCCACAGAAGGCAACTAGCGCTGAACCGGAAGAACAAATACGTTTGCGTTGAACGCGGAAGAGAGAAAAAGTGGGCGTGGTGAATAAGGTGAATACCTTCAAACAGTATCTCGCTACATCCCTAGTTCCAAGTCAAGCACACATTTAGTGCAATTCAAGCAAACAAGCGGCCAATTGGAGTGTCCACCTCTGCTTATGGAGGATGATGCATTGCCTTCCTAATGCCTTATTTCCTTCTGCTGCAGGCTGGATGAGGAGCAGCTGGATGCAGCATTGCTGGGGCTGCTCAAGCTGGTGGAGGAGAAACTCCAGCCTCAGGTCCAGGCAGAGAGGATGAGCCTGGAGGAGTTCTACAAAAGAGATGGAGTGAATGTGATGTCACCCCTTCGTTTGTGATGTCCCATTCGGAAGACTCTACTTTGGTGTTTTGGACCATCTTGGTTTTCAGACATGCCGCAGGAGACGGCGCGAGACCAGGGGTTTCCCACAGAGCTGGAGCTCCACCTGCTATTGGTCCGTGATCGGTCAGCTGCGTGATCATTGGACATTGGACCTGTCATGAAAGGTGAAATTAGGCTACAGACCAAAAGCGTCTTTTGAACCAGGCTGTAAACATCAAGCTGGTGGAGGAGAAACTCCAGCCTCAGGTCCAGGCAGAGAGGATGAGCCTAGAGGAGTTCAGAGAGCCTCTCTGGTAGGGTTGGCACAATGGAGATTGCATCCTCCATCGTCGATGGGGCGACCCCCAACGACCTCTGAGCCTTCTAGATCAGACCATCGTGATCAATCGTGACAATCAGATCATTGTATATAGATTCTGGACTTTTCCTGATGTTTAATTGGTTTAATTTCTTTGTTTGTTTGTTTAATTTCTTTGTTTGTTGGTTTAATTTGTTTGTTTCAAAATCAAAAACAAAATCAAACTAACACCTAGACAGAGCAGACAGACGTACGTCTCTCACATAGTGTCCGGTAGCGTCCATCAACAACAAAACCCCCTGCATGATTCCATCTGCTTTTTAGTTAAAAAAAACAACAACATTCCTTGATTTCCATCTGCCATCGCTCGCTTGAACTCCTCCCCCACAACATTCAGTTTAAAAACAAACACCCTCACAAAGAAAGGTTCATGAAAGTTCATCAGTTTTAGTGTGCCCCTCCCCTCCACCTTGACATCCCCCAGACCTATACCCAGGAGTCAGGAGAGCCGGGGTACTGCTCTGCCCTGTAGGAAGGCCTCCGTGTGCTAGAGTAAAAGTCCACATAGTTGGTGGTGGATTTCAGTCCGTGAGGCTGGGAGCTGTAGTCCACCGTGGGGGGATAGGTGATGACCTCCTCCATGTAGGGGTCATCGTAGCCGTGAGGGTGCTGCACGTACATTCTGTAGGTGTCGTAGTTCCTCCTGCTTGGGTCCTCCGTGTAGTACATAGGCTGCAGAAGAAGAAGAAAGACAGGATGCTCTGATGAACTGCTTTTGACAAGGAAGTAGGCCTGGGCGATAATTCAATGTTATCGTTTATCGTCTTTCTGTGGAATCATATCGTGATGATATGGTGATTTGGGGATATCGTGACACACATTTCTGCTGTCCAAATTGATGTTAACAAAGCAAATTTTACTCACTTTACTTGACAAAATGAAGAATGAAACCTTTTTTAAGGAATATAATTTGAATATTTATATTTTGTTTAACATCACACCTAATTGTTTTATATAGATTTTCTTGTAAATCCCAAGTTCAGTTTTCTTTATTATTATTATTATTATTATTATTATTATTATTATTATTATTATTATTATTATTAAATAAATGTTATCTTAATAAATATGTTATGTTAATAAACTGTAATGTAAATAATTGTTGTATTTTGTAGATGTTTTATATAGATTGTCCTGTAAATAAATGTATTAAATGATTCTTGCTTTTCTTGATGAAGTTTGGTGTTTTGCACTCCTCCACCTTCTTCCTAAAACACTTTTTTCCCAGCTTTAAGCCAATGCTAAAGGAGTCTGGGTAAAATCTCCACATTTGAGAGTAAACTAATTCTACACACTATGTAATTTTCATGTCGTGAGAGTGCCCTCTAGGGGTTGGAACCTACTTTTGCAGTTGGGTCTGCTGATAGATAGCTTCAAATACAGTGGAATCCGCGGCTTAGTGTTCACGGTTATAGTGATCAACCGCTTATATTCATCAAAAAGCTTTGTCCTGAATCATTCCTATACACATGCTGTTTAAATAATCCGCTTACAGTGATCAATACTCCGCTTACAGTGATCATTTTGGGCCTTGTCCCACCTAAGAACTTTTTTTTTACTACAGTAATTTTATTATTTTTGTCCTTACAAACTGCTAAAAATGAGCCCACAAGATACAGCAGTGATACTCGCTGCATGCCTGTCTGTACAGTGGAGAGATCGCAGCATCTCTGTCTGTGGAGAGATGGCAGCATCCCTGTCTTGACGAGACCGCTGTGTTTGAAACAGCAGGAGGCCTAATTTACTGTATGGATTTTTTAAGTCAATAACATTCCTTTACTTAATATGTACTGTATTCATGTAATACATACAAATGTCGATTAGATGGTAATCTGCATGAAAAAGAAAGAAAAAAATAAATTGCTTATAATGATCATCTGCTTATAGTGATCAGTTTGACCCGTCCCAGGGGTACTGTAGGGGTGGGCAATTCTTTCCACCATACTGATTTACATAGTTTTTACAAGTAAGTGAAGGGCCATACATTTGACATCATACCTGCCAACACTTGCAGGAGTCTCCCTATTTTTAACCCTCTCTCCTGCTGTGATTGGTCATTTCTCATGTTAATCCCCCTATACACACACACACACACACACACACACACACACACACACACACACACACACACACACACACACACACACACACACACACACACACACACACACACACACACACACACACACACACACACACACACACACATTATGCGGTGTGTGTGTGCAGCGACAGTGTCGGCGTGACGTAATCAGTGCGCGACAACCATTTGGATTGTTTATTCATATCGTGGTGTCGTTAGATGTAAACTCAGTTGGTTATTTCACAGACAACAAGGTAGTATAATAGTTATGGCTCACGTCATTTATTGTCGTAGTTTTTATTGTGTAGTCAGTGCCATCACTCGACTGTTTCTTTGTCCTCGGGCGCCTCTAATTTCCTAGTGAAAGTGGAGCGAATGTGTCGAGTCGCTGCTTTGTGTTTTTCCTCTGTGTTTACAGTAGCTAGCCCAGCTAGTTTGAGAAGAATGGGTCTGTAACGTTAACGTTACGGTTCTGAAATACCATATTCTACAGTAGTAAATGTAGACTACTGAAATCTGTCAAATCTTAAATGGGGGACATCATTTTTTTTTTTTTTTTTTTTTACTGCGGACGTGTTCGGGGAGCGCGGTGCCCAACTTCAGTTTTGTTTCGCTAACGTACAGTATAAGTATAACGCGAATGCACCCATGCAACTTAGTTGAAACAATAGAGCAGTGCAGAAGGACATTAATGTTAGCGAAGCATCGTTAACCTGCTTAACTTAAATGTGCATGTGCAATGCATGATTTGAAAAATGTAGCTATATGGCTGTTTAGGCCACGTCGCCACAGTTAATGTTGCTAACTACCTTATCCTAAATTAAGTTCTACCTTTTGAAAAAGTAACGTAACACGCCTTCAGGGTGGATGATAAATGGTACAACATTAAATCAAACTATGATGATACTTTTGTTGAGGATTATGTGTGAAACTTTAATGTCTATTTAATAGATAGTAATATGTAACGTGATGTACCGCCGATACTCAAGTTGGCCAAGACAATAATATAATATATATTTTTAGTTGAATCTTCTCCACCATGGTTATCTTATCACCACACCAACTATTACTATTAATGACAAAAAACAAACACACTCAGATGGGTTTCCTTAGAACAAAGTTTATGAGGGTTAATTCTTAATTGGTGTACCCACTACTGGTGTGTCTTTTTTTCACATGAAAGTGTTTGGGAACTCTGGTGTTCCCAAACGCTTCCAATTAGAAGTGATCCAATTATCTAGCCATTATGAACATGGACTTGTTAAAAAAGAAAATCCAGTGCATTGTAATGCATTGTTTACATTTTCTTTCTTCCCATCTCTTCCTCCCTCTCCTTCCCATTTTCCCTCTTGCCCTAATTAGGAAGCTATGGTGTTATTTTTTTCTTTTTTTATATTCCCCCCCCCCAGATTTTTTATCCCCCATTAGTGCTAATTCAATTCTTTATCCTGGTTGCTACTCCACCCTCTGCCGATCTGGGGAGAGCCGAAACTGGCTCCATGCTTCCTCCGAGACATGGGCAGTTAGCCAGCCGCTTCTTTTCACCTGACAGGGGAACCTTCACCGGTACGACATAGCATGTGGGAGGTTCACGCTATTCCAACCAGTTCCCCTCCCTCTGAACAGGCACCTTTAACGACCAGAGGAGGAACCACATTAGTAACCGGGATATTGCATGTTTTGGTGAAGGGGGTTCCTATATGAAGGAAACCCCCGGGAGGCACGGGGAGAACATGCAAACTCCACACAGAAAGGCCCTTTTGACGACCCCACCCGGGCGGTGGGCACTCGAGGACATGCGGACGGGCACGCATTCCTTCAGCGTTCACAGCGTCCCAGGTGGGAATCGAACCCAGGACCTTCGAGCTGTGAGGCGTATGGTGTATGGTGTTCTTTTTATCCCAGATGGAGTCTAACTACCACTGAGGAACACTCACTACCTGCAATATTCTAGTCTGCGATCTAATGAATGAGCTCTGTGGTGGGAAAGGCCTGAGTCAAGACAGCTGTTGTACACTGGAAGATCAGAGAGCAATACCTTGAAAGGCAGGAAGGAGACGTGGAAGAGAGCGAGCGGAGCAGATTCAGACCTGGCACGACGGATCAGAGGAGCACAGGGGAGAAGAGGTGTTGGGGGATGGGGGTTGGAGCGCCATAGGAGGTGGTTGGTGTCATCTCAGGTGTCGTACGATATTTGTGGCTTCTGTCAGAGGAACCGGGATGTGCTTTTCCCTGACCTCATCGAGCTCATGCAGAACAGCGAACAGTGAGTGTCCCATACCGAACCAACATTTCCACGTACAAATTGTGTGGGACCGTTAAAACCATGGGAACTTACAGTATGTGTGGTATCATTAAAAACCATGGGAACTTGCAGTATGTGCGGTATCATTTAAAACCATGGGAACTTACAGTATGTGTGGTATCATTAAAAACCATGGGAACTTACAGTATGTGTGGTATCATTAAAAACCATGGGAACTGCGGTGAGAAGATGCTTTGACCCTTGTTCTCGATTCATCTTCACAGTCACTTCATTCGCAGCTTGTTCCCTGAAAACCTCAACACAGATAAGAAAAGCAGGCCGACCACAGCCAGCTCCAAGATCAAGGTGAGAACCTGGCTGAAACATCTTCTACCCCATGCCACATACAGACTCAATGAGATTCCTTGTTCTGAATGAGAACAAGAAAAGTGTGTACGGAAATGTCATTATGAAGAAATATAAAACAAACAAACAAACCAAAAAAATGGGACAAATACACAGAATACAGTCAACCATAAAAGTGCACCGCTACTACATATTTTTGCTATTTGCCCCAGTTTTTGTTGGTCCTGATCACACCGCTGAGCAAGAATAGTAGTGTGCACATCTCAAAGTCCCATTTGTTGAAAATATGAGGTGGTACATGACATGATGACATGGTACCATACCATGATGACATGGTAAACAAAGGGCAGCTTATAATGGGACCCTATGGAGCCAGCCTTGAGTGTCTCAATCTAGCAGGCTGTGCTTTTTACTGAATTCACTTGATTTGAAAAACGGCGACAGTTCACACAACCTTAACATGACATACATGCTGTGTATACGTCAGGCCTTTGAGTTACTTCTGCTCTCGCTCAGAATGTCAAAATATAAGCCATGTGATGTATGCTTTTTGAGATATTAACGTTTTGTTCGGCACAACTCATGCTAGTTAACTGCTGGGGTTCCGGGGTGGCTTATCCGGGTGTCGTGATGTCACGCTGATTCGTCCTATAACACCCCCAGAAGGCTCAACGTGGTATATCCCACAACCGACCCCACCATCCTGTTCTGAGTGCTGATCAGACCATCCTGTTCTCAGTGCTGATCAGACCATCCTGTTCTCAGTGCTGATCAGACTCTTCTGCTGAAACTATCATCAATAAATCTAAATCAATCAAATCTATGATGATTTCTCTGTCGGGACGGTTTTGAGCGGCAGCTTGGCAGAGCGACCAGTTTCAGTACCTTCTTACCACCATGCATCTTCATTAGTAAGGCGGAGACTGCGTGTGCGACCAAGTCATCCACACATGAACGTGCAATTGTGTTGTCAGTGCTGTCACAGCAGAGATTCAGTGCACACACAGTTCACACAACAGGAAGGACTTGTGCCCATACTGATCTTGACATACTGTACACACCTGCTCTGCCTCACTCCACTCTCTTTCCCACAACAGTCGTGAGAGAATGGATAAAACCCACCCGCAGCACAGCTCAAATTGGGCAGACACACAATGTGGAAAAGGTTGTAATGATGCTTGGACTGTACACCTACTGTATGACGTAGTGAACATCTTCCCACAGGAACAAGCTAATGACCTAGTGAACACATTGATGAAGTGCACTCCTCATTATATCCGCTGCATCAAGCCCAATGAGACCAAGAGACCCAAAGACTGGGAGGAGAGCAGGTTGGCATCCTCACTCACGCACACACACACGCACACATACACACACACACACACACACATGGGCTGGGCAATATATCAACATTATATTGTGATGTGAGACTAGATATCGTCTTAGATTTTGGATATTGTAATATCGTCGTTATACCGGCTCCTCCAGTCTGCATGTCGATGTGTCCTTGGGCAAGACACTGAACACCAAATTGCTGCCGTTGGTGTGCCAGCACCCTGCGTGGTAGCCTGCCACCATCGGTGTATGAATGGGTGAATGTACCTACTGATTGTAAAGCGCTTTGGATAAAAGCGCTATATAAATGCAGGCCATTTACCATTTATAGAATATGGCATAAGTGTTGTCTTTTCCTATAATGCTGCATTACAGTAAAGTGATGTCATTTCCTGAACTTACCAGACTTTTCTATTTTATATTTTGTGTATCGCCGTTCAGCCTAGAAAATACAAAGATGTGATTTTTGGTCCATATCGCCCAGCCTCCCTCTCTCTTTCTCTGTTTCTTCTGTCTCACGCATACATATTTACATCTTCGTGTTGTCTCTCTCACACACACACACACAGACACACACACACACAGAGTAAACGCCACTGGAATAATGATGGTAATTAATTCCAACTGTTTCCAGGGCTAAGCATCAGGTGGAGTACCTCGGGCTGCGAGAAAACATTGCTTTGCCTATCGCAGAGCATTCCCTAAGTTCCTGCAGAGGTGAGTCAAACATGTGTGACTGTGTGTGTGTGTGTCGCAGCAGAGATGGGGACTTGCACTTGAGACTTGGACTTGAGTCGCACTTAAGTCACCAACACAGTGAGTTGAGACTTGACTTGAGACTCGTCCTTCAAAGACTTGAGACTTGACTTGGACTTGAGGTTTGGGACTTGTGAACAATCTTTATTTTTTATTTGTATTTTTTTGGTGCATTAACATTAAGGAAATGTCTACTAATGTCATCCAATCAACTGCACACTGTATTCTAATAGATAAGGAGTGAGGATAATACAGTACATGCTTTGAATTCCTTAGTTTTAGCTATGCAGTGTTCTAAGCAGACCGGATTGCATGCAGCAGATGATAGAACGCTCATCCATAAGACTTGAGACTTGACTTGGACTTGTGACCTGAGACTTGACTTGGACTTGCAAAAAATGACTTGTGAGCATGCATCCCATTTCTGTGTGTTTGTGTGCACGGTTTGCTCTAAGATCGTCCTGGGAGAGCAACATACATGTAACGTCTTTGTGCCTCCTGCTGTGTGTGTGTGTGTGTGTGCGCGCGTGTACGCGCATGCGTGTGTGTGTGTTCGCGCGTGCGTGCGTATGTGTCTGTGTGTGTGTGTTCGTGCGTGCGTGTGTCTGTGTGTGTGTGTTCGTGCGTGCGTGTGTGTTTGTCGTGTCCAGATATGCCATTCTGACCGCTGAGACATGGCCGCCCTGGAGGGGTCCCGAGCAGCAGGGGGTCCTTCACCTCCTCAGATCCGTCAACATGGACACCGACCAGTACCAGATGGGACGCACCAAGGTCTTTGTCAAGAACCCCGAATCGGTACTGAGCAGTTCATTGACTTGATGGATAGCAAACTGATGAAAATGAAATAGTTTAAAAAAACAACATGAGGAATCATTCCGAACTGAAAAGAATGTACATGTATGTATGTATGTATGTATGTATGTATGTATGTATGTATGTACCGTATGTATAATGTATGTGTGCTCCACAGCTCTTCCTGCTGGAGGAGATGAGAGAGAGAGACAGTTTGACACTTTCGCCAGGACCATCCAGAAGGCCTGGAGGAAATACAGCGCCAGGAGGAAGTATGAACAGATGAGAGAGGAGGGTGAGTTGTCAACCAGTTTTCAGGCTTTCGAATCTGCCCACTCCACATTTGGATAGGATGAACTTTTGTGGGGCGGGCAAATGGCAGAGCCAATGGCAGACCTCTGTGCATTTCCTGCTCGCGCATGTGTCATTTCATTCACGGACAGCTAGCGCTGTGAACGGACCAGTCCTCCTCTTTCTGCCTTCTTCCACCCCTCCCCTCCCTTCTCCTACCAAACACCAGCAGTGTTTGCATACTTCCCAGAGAGCATTTCGCAGCATAACATTTTACAAGAAAACAACCAAATCAGGCTAAAAAGTGTTGGATAGAAATCATATTTATTTTTAACACAACATGCAATTCTGGAATATTTATATTTACATACAGGACTTTCACTTGTAACAGATTGAAACTAGTATTTATAGTTGATTGATTGATTAATTGATTGATTGATAGTAGCTATATATAAACTATAGTATTTGTATACTGTGGTATTTCTACTTTTACTCATTTAGGCCTAAAAGATCTGAGAACTTCTGCAACACCACTGTCCTAATCGCACTATTCGAGTCACATCTTATGTCCCGGTCCATAACGTGTGTCCCCCCTTTGCCCACTCAGCCTCTGACATCCTGTAGAACTCCAAGGAGCGGCGGAGGAACAGCATCAACCAGACCACCTGGGTCTGGAGCAGCGGCCAGAGCTGCGCCAATTCCATGGCCAAGAGGGAGCGGGTCGACTTTGCCGACTCCGTCACCCAGTATGACTGCAGGTTTAAGGTGAGGTCCAACTCCTGTTTGATTCAGATGGAAAAATGATTACTGTAAAGACAAGTCAAGTAAAGACAAAAATGTGTCCCTAAAGCTGGGCTCAGACTACAGGATTCTGACAATCCTAGCTGATTTGAAATCTGCTGTGACACGCACTACAGGAGAATCTTCCCAGATTATCTTCCCTAGAATCTCAAACATGCACACACTACAAGATTTGTAAATGTGGCGCACACGCACTACAGGATATTATTAAGATTATCGGCAGGATTAATCACATTGATGCCCGGCCATACTCCGAACCTGTTTCGTTTTTGGGGTTCCAGCAGTGACCAAAGCGCTCCGCCCCCACCTCACCTCTCTCTCTTTTCCCTCATTTTCATGCCCGTCTCGCCAAACAAATGAATCTCACGGTAGTTAGCATGCGTGTAAACAACGCGACTCTATTGTCTGTACAAGTGAGAACACAAACACATGCGCTACCAAAATATATTCCCCTGCTGCATGTCATGAGATCGGCAAAAGTTTGGATAGACTGGATTGCTTCCCGCAGCAACAATGCCTTTTTTCCCCACACTGCCTGATAAAACAGTAGGAGATTACAGCCTCTGACTGGCAGGGGCTCAAAACTACGATATCACAACTTTTTATTCATTGGTCATTCATTGTGATATAAATTAGTGACATTTTCCCCCAAATACTCATGGTTCTGTGCTGTTTGTATTTGGTAGCCTATCTGATGCCTGCAGTGCATCAAATGAGCCGCGTCAATTAATGATAATGACGGGAGTCTCCCGCAGC
This sequence comes from Poromitra crassiceps, assembly GCF_964638095.1. Lineage (NCBI taxonomy): Eukaryota > Metazoa > Chordata > Actinopteri > Beryciformes > Melamphaidae > Poromitra > Poromitra crassiceps. Next base: position 158,954 of record NW_028152129.1, read on the forward strand.
AGCAGAATGATGTATTCGCGCAGATTTTCAGTCCTAAATATCAAACATGTTTGATATGATCGGGACGGCCCCGATGAGGCTTTGAGCAGATCGGGAGGCTTAAGATTGGATCTGCAAACAGCTCACACTACAAGATAATCGGTGCCGAAAGTCGGGCCCGACCAAGCTTGGCAAGCTGCCAGGCCAGATTTCTCCTCCGATTCTCGGGAGGGGTGAATCGGGCATAAATCGGCCCGAAAATCCTGTAGTGTGAGCCAGCCTTAAAAGACACACTTATTGTCCTTCAAAGGAATGAAGAAAAAAACATCTGTTACTGTAAGTTGCTTTGCATTACAAAAGTAAAGGCCATTCCGTGGCCTAATGGATAAGACACAGGACTGCGAAGCGGGCGCCGCAGGATCGAATCCCCCATGAGGTGCTATCCCCCCCCCATTAAAAACATGCAGAAGATCAGGGCCCGTATTTATCAAGCGTCTCAGAGTGCCATTTTAGTCGTAAGTGCTGAGAATTTGTGAAATTTAGTCCTACTCTCACACTTAAGAATAAAAGCTTTTTATCAACCTTCTTAAGACTAGGAAACACTCCTACTCCCCCAGCTATTTAGGAGTCCTCAGGAGGTGTCCTAAGTGGTTAGGAGTTGCCAGCAGGGCAATGTTGACATCATGGCATTCAGGAGACAGAGACGTGCGCGAATCTTCAGAGAGCGGAAGGATGTACTTGAATTATTTGACAACGAGCAGTTGATCAAACGATATCGATTAGACAGAGTGGGCATCATCTATGTCAGTGTTTCCCAACCGGGGGTACGGGGACCCCTAGGGGTACGCGAGCACATTGCAGGGGGTACGCGGAAAGATTGAGGATTAATACAATTTATTTTCAGATGAGAGGAGAGAGAGAGAAACTCTGCGCCGCAACTATTGTTCCGGGGAGCCCCGGCGGCTCCCCGGAAGGTGTTAACTGTGACACCTCTACTCTGTGAAAAACAAAAGAAGTCGTTCACGTTGGCTGCAGGTCAAACAATAGCTCCCACTATGCGTGGCTCAAACGCCCGGCTGATCCGGATTTCGGTTCAGGCGAGCCAAGGGAAAAAAGGAAAAGGGAGGCCAGGTCTAAGGGTTAGCCGCGGCTGTTCAATGAAAAATACATTTTGTATGGATTTACCTGTAGGCCTACCTCAGCGGATCCACCGCAGCCACAGTGTTTTTTCTGTGGCGAAGTCCTGGCAAATAATTAAATGAAGCCAGCTCATCTGCAACGCCACCAGAGCACCAAACACGCAGCATGTCTTGGTAAGACGAACTACTTTTTCACTCGAAAACTCTCACTGTCACTGTCACTGCTTGTGGCTAAATCAAAAAAGCCTAATTCAATCGTTGAGGATCTGATTCTTCCTGCAGCCCTGATGTTAGCTGAAACTATGATCGACAAGAAAGCAGCAGACGCTCTCAAAACGGTTCCATTGTCAAACAACACAGTCTCTCGTCGGATCGATGATATGTCAATTAATATTGTTGGACAAGTTGTGAATAAAATGAAGCAAGCAGGTCAATTCGCTTTGCAGTTAGATGAAATGACCGATGTCAGTGGGGAAGCCCAGCTGCTAGCTTTTGCTCGTTATAAAGACATGTCGGACATAAATGAACATATTTTGTTTTGCAAGAAGCTTGTAGGAAAGACAACTGGCGAGAAAATATTTCAGATTATAGACAGCTTTTTTAAAGACAACAATCTGGAGTGGAAATCTTGTAGTCATATCTGTACCGATGGCGCAGCTGCAATGACGGGGAAAATCAAAGGACTGTGATGTGCACTGATTTGAACTTTTGCTTTTTGGATCTACTTATCTTATGTGTGATATTTTGCCTGGTAACAGCTGCCCCCAGAACTGTCAAAGCTTATGAAAGACAAACTAGCTCAGGTGTCTTTTTAAAAGGTGCCAAGTGACTGAATAAAAATAGTTGAAACTGTTACTGTGTTAGTCTGAATATATCTATCTCTATATAGGCTATATATAATATTTTGCTAATTCTCAATAAGTGTAGGCTATAGCTATTTGTATTAAAGGGGAGTCATTCAAAATGATTTTAATTTAATATTGTTTTAATTTAATAATCAGTTGTGTTGGATAGTAAAAGTTGAATGAGATTAATGGAACAAATTTGGGAGAATCATCAACACGCTGTCAGGGGGTACACTTGGCATGGCAAAACAGCTCAAGGGGTACACAGCACAAAAAAGGTTGGGAACCACTGATCTATGTGACCGATTTGATTAGGGACATCATCACACCACTGACCCTTCGCAGCAATGGCATAACAGCAGAACATGTTTGCTCATCATACAGCCTATAGAACCTGGCTATATAGGGTAGTCAATTGACAGCACACCAGTTTCGAGTCAGTTGTGGGATTAGGTAAATTGGGTGGATTAGGAAACATTTAGCCTATTCTTGAGTCATTTTCAATGTAGGCTATCTTGTATTATTTTGTTGATAATTTCTTCTGAAATTATTGGTGAATATATGCTACACTCCCATTGTGCATTTCACTGTTGAATCATCTCTATTTAGGATATTCGTGCATAAGGGATTCCATTCAGCGATTGGCCATTCCTGTGTACTTGGAATTGCGTCATCAACATTTCCCTTTACGGCACACACACCTGTCACCACACACACACACACACACACACACACACCTGTCGTAAATCAGCTCTGAGATTGACACTTAAGATTCAGTCCTACACCTCGCTGAAAGAGGGAGTGAGATGCATAATAACTGACTTTTAAGTGCAGCTTTTGGCTGGGATTTTTTTTGCTCATAAGTGTACTCTTAGCAGTGTTCTTAGCAGTAATTCTAGGAAGCTTGATAAATACGGGCCCAGGGCCCGTATTTATCAAGCCTCTCAGAGTGCCATTTTAGTCCTAAGTGCTGAGAATTTGTGAAATTTAGTCCTACTCTCACACTTAAGAATAAAAGCTTTTTATCAACCTTCTTAAGACTAGGAAACACTCCTACTCCCCCAGCTATTTAGGAGTCCTCAGGAGGTGTCCTAAGTGGTTAGGAGTTTCCAGCAGGGCAATGTTGACCAGTGGTGTAGTCTACCTTTTTTCAGAGGGTATACTGACTCTGACTGACATTTCCCACGGATATTGTCGCGTTTTTCTTTCATGGCTTGACAGAAAAAGTATGCCTTCACGCGCCTAGTTGGCTTGAAAATAGAACTCACGTAAAAATCGGCGCAGCTCAGGCGAGGCGTGGGTACACGGAAGGTTCACGTTGAGGCGCCCTGTGTACACAGCCTCATTGACTAAAAAGGACGCCTTTAAAAGCGTGGGTAAAGGCAAGGCTTGGGTGCTGTGTGTGAACGTAGGGTAACACACGCACAGGGTGAATTTTATAAATGGAAATTGAAAACGATACATATCATAGCGCATTTCCCAGTGCGCATATGCAAATCTGAGTCATTTCGCAGTGTGTATACGGCGTATACCTGCGTATCACGTAGACGACACCACTGATGTTGACATCATGGCATTCAGGAGATAGAGACGTGCGCAAATCTTCTCCACTAAGCACAGCGTGTCATCCTCCCTCCAATTCGGCTTTCTTTTGGATTCCATGTTTGCTCATCATACAGCCTATAGAACCTGGCTATATAGGGTAGTCAATTGACAGCACACCAGTTTAGAGTCAGTTGTGGGATTAGGTAAATTGGGTGGATTAGGAAACATTTAGCCTATTCTTGAGTGATTTTCAATGTAGGCGATCTTGTATTATTTTGTTGATAATTTCTTCTGAAATTATTGGTGAATATATGCTACACTCCCATTGTGCATTTCACTGTTGAATCATCTCTATTTAGGATATTTCGTGCATAAGGGATTCCATTCAGCGATTGGCCATTCCTGTGTACTTGGAATTGCGTCATCAACATTTCCCTTTACGGCACACACACCTGTCACCACACACACACACACACACACACCTGTCGTAAATCAGCTCTGAGATTGACACTTAGGATTCAGTCCTACACCTCGCTGAAAGAGGGAGTGAGATGCATAATGACTGACTTTTAAGTGCAGCTTTTAGCTGGGAATTTTTTTGCTCATAAGTGTACTCTTAGCAGTGTTCTTAGGAGTAATTCTATGAAGCTTGATAAATACGGGCCCAGATCGTCATCGTCATCCGACCAGTGACGACAACATCCGAAGTCGGTCCCCGGGCGCTGTACGAGAAAGCGACCACTGCTCCTGGCCTGCCCCTCGGAGGAAAGGACAAAAAGCCAGGATGGGTTAAATGCAGAGGACAAATTTCACCAGCCACCGTCAGCATGTGTGTGTTTGTGGCCCTCCGTGCATGTGTTGATGTGTAACCGTGTGACAATAAAAAGACGGGCTTGTCCGTCTAAAATCGTGTTTAAAAAAAACATATTACATGTAATATATTACTTTTAGCAGTAACTCAGTAATATAACTTATTACTTATAGGATTTCAGTAATATTATACCAGTTACTTTGTCAAGTAACTCAAGTTACAAATTGAGTTACATTTTATTAAATACATTACATTACATATTTTTTTTTTTTTTTTTTTTTTTTTTTACATATTTACATATTTAAAAAAGATACAATAATTTCCTAATCAAACAGTGTTTTTATGCAAATAACCACTGTAGATGACAATAACAACGGAAAAGAATAACATTTAGAATTTTGGATTGTTTACACTGACTTCAAGGCGGTTGAAATTATTTTTCGGAATGGTCCCGGGGCGGCGATGTCATTCTGCTGCTGCTGTTGTTTTGGTAAAAGTAATGCAAAAGTAGTCTAATAAGTAACAAGTTACTCTACACAGAAAGTAATATTGGAAAGTAACTTATTACTTTCAAATGAAAGTAACTAGTAATATGTAGTATATTACATTTTGAAAGTAACTTGCCCAACACTGGTCATTTGACACTAGCAAAATGTGGCTTGGTTTTATCCTACACTGCGACAATGTGAGACTGCAGATTTATCGAGCATCTGTTCCCATTAAAGTCGACTTCTAGAATAGATTAGAGGCTTCTTTGTGGCCTTGACATAACCATCCTTCTCCCGAGCCACCCACTCTACTTCTCCTTCCTTGCATTAGTCACCCCTCTCACTTCCTTCTTTTGTCTCACATCCAGTCCATTAAGAGAGACCTGATCTTGACCCCCAAGTGTATCTATCTGATTGGCCGGGAGAAGGTGAAGAAGGGGCCGGAGAAAGGACAGATCAAAGAGGTGCTGAAACGAAAGATGGAGTTTGGAAACATCACCGGCATCTCTCTCAGGTAGTAGCATATCTCTCAGGTAGTAGTATCTCTCTCAGGTAGTAGCATATCTCTCAGGTAGTAGTATCTCTCTCAGGTAGTAGTATCTCTCTCAGGTAGTAGCATATCTCTCAGGTAGTAGTATCTCTCTCAGGTAGTAGCATATCTCTCAGGTAGTAGCATATCTCTCAGGTAGTAGTAGCTCTCTCAGGTAGTAGCATATCTCTCAGGTAGTAGCATCTCTCTCAGGTAGTAGCATATCTCTCAGGTAGTAGCATATCTCTCAGGTAGTAGCATATCTCTCAGGTAGTAGTATCTCTCTCAGGTAGTAGCATCTCTCTCAGGTAGTAGTATCTCTCTCAGGTAGTAACATCTCTCTCAGGTAGTAGCATATCTCTCAGGTAGTAGCATATCTCTCAGGTAGTAGCATCTCTCTCAGGTAGTAGCATCTCTCTCAGGTAGTAGTATCTCTCTCAGGTAGTAGTATATCTCTCAGGTAGTAGTATCTCTCTCAGGTAGTAGCATATCTCTCAGGTAGTAGCATCTCTCTCAGGTAGTAGCATATCTCTCAGGTAGTACATAGTAGTATCTCTCTCAGGTAGTAGCATCTCTCTCAGGTAGTAGCATATCTCTCAGGTAGTAGTATCTCTCTCAGGTAGTAGCATCTCTCTCAGGTAGTAGCATCTCTCTCAGGTAGTAGTATATCTCTCAGGTAGTAGTATCTCTCTCAGGTAGTAGTATCTCTCTCAGGTAGTAGCATATCTCTCAGGTAGTAGCATATCTCTCAGGTAGTAGCATCTCTCTCAGGTAGTAGTATCTCTCTCAGGTAGTAGCATCTCTCTCAGGTAGTAGTATCTCTCTCAGGTAGTAGTATCTCTCTCAGGTAGTAGCATATCTCTCAGGTAGTAGTATCTCTCTCAGGTAGTAGCATATCTCTCAGGTAGTAGCATATCTCTCAGGTAGTAGCATCTCTCTCAGGTAGTAGCATATCTCTCAGGTAGTAGTATATCTCTCAGGTAGTAGCATCTCTCTCAGGTAGTAGCATCTCTCTCAGGTAGTAGCATCTCTCTCAGGTAGTAGCATATCTCTCAGGTAGTAGCATCTCTCTCAGGTAGTAGTATCTCTCTCAGGTAGTAGTATCTCTCTCAGGTAGTAGCATCTCTCTCAGGTAGTAGTATCTCTCTCAGGTAGTAGTATCTCTCTCAGGTAGTAGCATATCTCTCAGGTAGTAGTATCTCTCTCAGGTAGTAGTATCTCTCTCAGGTACTAGCATCTCTCTCAGGTAGTAGTATCTCTCTCAGGTAGTAGTGTCTCTCTCAGGTAGTAGCATCTCTCTCAGGTAGTAGTATCTCTCTCAGGTAGTAGTATCTCTCTCAGGTAGTAGCATATCTCTCAGGTAGTAGTATCTCTCTCAGGTAGTAGCATATCTCTCAGGTAGTAGCATCTCTCTCAGGTAGTAGCATATCTCTCAGGTACTAGCATCTCTCTCAGGTAGTAGCATATCTCTCAGGTAGTAGTATATCTCTCAGGTAGTAGCATCTCTCTCAGGTAGTAGCATCTCTCTCAGGTAGTAGCATATCTCTCAGGTACTAGTATCTCTCTCAGGTAGTAGCATATCTCTCAGGTAGTAGCATCTCTCTCAGGTAGTAGCATCTCTCTCAGGTAGTAGTATCTCTCTCAGGTAGTAGTATCTCTCTCAGGTAGTAGCATCTCTCTCAGGTAGTAGTATCTCTCTCAGGTACTAGTATCTCTCTCAGGTAGTAGTATCTCTCTCAGGTAGAAGCATCTCTCTCAGGTAGTAGTATATCTCTCAGGTAGTAGTATCTCTCTCAGGTAGTAGTATATCTCTCAGGTAGTAGTATCTCTCTCAGGTAGTAGTATCTATCTCAGGTAGTAGTATCTCTCTCAGGTAGTAGCATCTCTCTCAGGTAGTAGCATCTCTCTCAGGTAGTAGCATCTCTCTCAGGTAGTAGTATATCTCTCAGGTAGTAGTATCTCTCTCAGGTAGTAGTATCTCTCTCAGGTAGTAGTATCTCTCTCAGGTAGTAGCATATCTCTCAGGTAGTAGCATATCTCTCAGGTAGTAGTATCTCTCTCAGGTAGTAGTATCTCTCTCAGGTAGTAGCATCTCTCTCAGGTAGTAGTATCTCTCTCAGGTAGTAGTATCTCTCTCAGGTAGTAGCATATCTCTCAGGTAGTAGTATCTCTCTCAGGTAGTAGTATCTCTCTCAGGTAGTAGCATATCTCTCAGGTAGTAGCATATCTCTCAGGTAGTAGTATCTCTCTCAGGTAGTAGTATATCTCTCAGGTAGTAGTATCTCTCTCAGGTAGTAGTATCTCTCTCAGGTAGTAGTATCTCTCTCAGGTAGTAGCATCTCTCTCAGGTAGGAGTGGTCATGGCACCATCTCTCTCAGGTAGGAGTGGCAGCATTTGTGGTTGATGTTTTTTTTTTCTGGACAGTAAAACTAGAAAATGAAAATATTCCCCAGAATTCAGAATTTGCATAATTAATTTCTCTCTTCTTGGGGTCAGTTTCAAAAACGCTGATTCAGCATAAGTCAAATTTAAAGTTATTTTTCAATGGGGAAAAACAATCTAGTGTTTGGTTAGGCTTTTTACATGTTACATTTGAGTAATTTGGCTGACACTTATTATGAACCAGTTAAAATGAGTACAAATAATCCACAAATCACAATCATTTCAATGAATGCAGTTCTGCTGTAAATAAGTATAGCCTATCCACAGAAAGACGGATAGAGACCGATAGAGACACACCTTTTTAAGCCCCTCCCCCTGACTCTACAAGGAAGCGAGAGTGGAGACAGAAAGCGCAGCGGCCGGTGAAGCACGCACATACGCACGCACGCGCACACACACACACACTCATGCACGCACATGCGCGGAGTGCCAGAGAGGGGAGGGGGGATGGGGGAGAAGTCTATGCGTCCAACCTGAGCAAACCTGCACGACTTACTTCAACACCTGGATGTGTTTTTTTTTATGCTGCCTTGGGGGACATTCAGACCAAAAGCATTTTTGGAGCTGCCAGCATCTTTCTGCAATTCATTCTCTATGTAAGGACGCGCTAAACGTGCTCCTATTTTAATGAACGCACCTGGGGCCAGTTGAACCAACTGGTCTTACACTGGTCTTAAGCTAAGTTGGTCGTAACTTTACGACCTAACAGCTACGCTGGTTGCACCAAGACGGCTTAAGCCTTCTTTTCACTACGACCAGGCGTAACTCTTACGCCTGGTCAGGAGGAGGCGTAGAGCCTGCCTGTAACAGAGATCTCCGTGTCTTATCAGCGGAGACCTTTTTGAGTCCTTACTGTCATCGTCGTAACACAGCCAGTTCTCCGTCTTTGAAGCATGATGTTAGATTACAACGAACTAGTTGTGTGGCTTAGCCTTCCCAAATGTTGCCGTTAATTTTTTAGAATTTAATACATAGAATTGGGAACGTTACATTCAATTTAATTCAGACTGTCTGTCTGGCTCAATCGCCACCATTTTTCCCCGGGAGCGAGGGAGGGTGGGAGGAGGGAGGGTGTAGTGATGCACATACAGTAGTGGTTGAGAGAGCGTAGTGGCACAGTGCGCAGTGCGAAGACCCTCTCCATCACAATAGGAGATGGTCTGCCCAAGACCTCTACTAAGTTAATCAAATCATCTCACAAGAATTGACCATTTCTTCTTTGCAAGATGCTTTAGTACAGAGGTTCTCAAATGTTTTTCAGCCAAGGACCCCTTACAAGATAAAAAATATACCGGGGACCCCCTCATTCTGATTTGTGATTTTGGGCTAAGCTTAATTGTTTCCACGGTAACGTGCTTGACTTTTAATTTGATAGGTTTGTTATTAGAATGTAATCCATGAACCATTTTAGATTTAAAGCATAAACTATTTTCGTTGAACTATGAAGATTTTGCAAAAAATCACACATTACATTACATTTACATTACGACATTTAGCAGACGCTTTTGTTTTGTCCAAAGCGACTTACAATATCACAATTTGTCAACAGTACAGAAAACCACTATGCAACACAATCAATGACAGCCAAGATATTTTGATAGACTAGCACCATGTAGGAAGTAGTTTGAGAAGGAATAAGTAACATGTAGCATTTTATTTTTAAATTATTATTATTATTATTATTATTATTAATTTATTTTTACCTGAAAACTTTTCACGGACCCCCTGGCAAAGTGCCACGGACCCCTGGGGGTCCGCGGACCCCCATTTGAGAACCACTGATCTATAGAGTATATGTGACAATTCATGAACATATCTACATCTTTTCATAATAAATTAGTTGAACTTGAACTATGCACTCAACCTATACTTTACAGATGTTTCACGAATATTCAACAAACAATTTGTAAACTATTTAATATTTGTTGAAGCTTCTAATTATCAACGATTCTAATTATCAGCTCAGAATAAATTAGAACATGAGCTATGCACGCAACCTTTACAAATGTTCAAAACCCTATATACATATTCAACAATTAGTTAACCATTTAATTAATATTTGTCGAACATTCTAATGATCAAGCCGGTTGCACCAACTGGTCTTACGACTGGTCTTAAGATATATCAAGTAGAGACGAGTAAGACCAGGTCGAGTGGAGCTGTACTGTGCTGTTATATGTGGTGGAAATGAGCCAAAAAAGAAACGCCTATCTAGACTAGGCTAGGCTATTTCTAACTGGAGAAGATTGTCATAATGTCTTGTATTGTTGATCTATTTATTTTTCAATGTATTGTATATCCAATTATGTGTATATTTGTAACGTAAATTCTGTTATTTGCTCCTATCAATTAATTTATACCCTGTCAATTCAATATGAGCGACAATATTTGGTCATCATCAAAATATCTGTTGGTAAACAAATCGCGTTACTGGGTGGCAACGGCAATGGAACCCTGTGGAGCCTGAGCTTTGGGCCTTGAGTGTCTGACTCTAGCCGGCTGACCCCGTTTACATTTTAAAAACTGCGACAGTTCACACAACTTTAACACGACATGCATATATTATACATCAAACTCTTGGGGTAGCCTAGTTCCTGCTCTCGCTCAGAATGTCAAAATATAAGCGATGTGATGTATAGTTTCTGAGATATTAACGTTTGTTTGACATAACTCCTGTGTTATCCAAAACATCCAGTTTGACCCAGCCTCCTTGGGACAACAGCACAGAGCCATGACAGCCAATCAGAGAGGTCGCTTTCAGGCCAAAATGGCAGATTTGCTGTTCACTGATGTTGCAATGGAATAACCTATTAGCATTTGGTTCTTATCAATGTGAGATCTTTGTCTCCTGTGTAGCAGACAGACAGTGAAGGGAAGATGGCAGACGTGGTGAACGTCGGGGTCAACCTGGAGGCATTCTCCCAGGCGATCAGCGGCATCCAGGCGCTGCGCTCCAGCGTCAGCCGCGTGTTTGAGTCGCTGAAGGACGGCATGAAGAACCGCGAGACCCTGGAAGCCCGCGAGAAGGGCTTCATATCAGAGTTCCAGGACAACCTGCAGGTACAGTAGGGATGTAACGATACACTCAACTCACGATTTGATACGATTCACGTTACTGAGTTCACAATATCAGTGTTTCCCCTTTTTTGTTTTTTTTCCCCCTGCTCTCCCCAAAATTTCAATAAACCTTTATGGCATATTATTACAATACAACAATACTGGTGTTGACAGTGGACAGTAATAGCAGATGCCAAATCATTCAAAACAATAAGCATTTTGCTTTTAGGAGCATTGTGCCAGCGTGCAGTGCTGTTCCAAAACATGTCAACGTGTGTCGTTGCCGGGGAAACGCATATCCCATAATACAACAGGGGCGGCTGTGGCTCAGGAGGTAGAGCAGGTCGTCCACTAACCAGAAGGTCGGTGGTTCGAACCCGGCTCCTCCAGTCCGCATGTCGAAGTGTCCTTGGGCAAGACACTGAACCCCAAATTGCTCCTGATGGCTGTGCCAGCACCCTGCGTGGCAGCTGGCCGCCTTCGGTGTGTGAATGGGTGAATGTAGGCACATTGTAAAGCACTTTGAATAAAAGCGCTATATAAATGCAGTCCATTTACCATTTAACTGTTCACATCGCATCCCATAATAGTATGATGATACTTGGGATGCCATTGCCAACATAGATGCGAACAGGTTAGCTAAAGGTTTAGCGTCACCAGCGAGGGCCACCACCGTTGCGGTTGTGGTACGTTTCGAAATCCTTCCAGGCCTGAAATCTTTTCTAGAGGAAACACTGAATATGATAACATAGCAAGACCAGAATAGATGACCTAAGGTCCCATCCTCCGATTTACACTTACCAAAGGCATTGGAGACAGAAGGAAATATTTTGTTCAGTTTGGTTTTAGAAAGTATGGATTTGTAACTGTCTCTGTCTCTTACGTTCCGACCTGCAGGCTGTCAACAGAGACCTCAATGAGTTGGAGCGTCTCAGTGGCCTGGTTGGACGTCCCTCTGAGTCTCACCCTCTTCATAACAGTGGTCTTCTCAGTTTGGACCCAGTCCAGGACAAAACCCCACTTTACTCCCAGCTGCTGCAGGCCTACAAGTGGTCCAACAAGTTGCAGTACCACGCTGGCCTGGCCTCCAGTTTGTTGAACCAGCAGTCGCTCAAACGATCGGCCAATCAGATGGGAGCGTCGGCCAAGAGGCGGCCCAAGGTCCAACCCAGCACGTTGGTCCTGCCCCCTCAGTATGTGGACGATGTCATCTCTCGGATCGGCAGAATGTTCCCCGACATGACCATCGAACTGTTCAGACCCAACGGGACGTCGGCCGTCCTGCTGGTGACCCTGGGGAAGGTGCTGAAGGCGATCGTCGTGATGCGCTCTCTGTTCATCGACAGAACGATCGTCAGGGGATACAACGAGAACGTTTACAATGAGGAGGGAAAGCTGGACATCTGGACCAAGTCCCATTACCAGGTGTTCCAGAAGGTCACCGACCACGCCACCACGGCTCTGCTGCACTACCAGCTGCCTCAGATGCCCGACGTGGTCGTACGCTCCTTCATGACGTGGCTGCGTAGCTACATTAAACTCTTCCAGTCTCCCTGCCAGCGTTGCGGTCGCTTCCTGCAGGACGGACTTCCTCCAACGTGGAGGGACTTTAGGACCCTGGAGGCTTTCCACGACACCTGCCGCATGTAGACAAGACAGACGGACAGATTTACTGACTGGCTTGATAGACAGAAATGTCCTGTTATCTATTTTGTAGACTGCTCCTTCTTTGTGTTAAACTGTACAACATAGCTTCAATAAAGTTTGCTTTTAATTTCATCAATCTGTGTCTTTATGGAAGACAGACAGGCAGACAGAGAGAAAGGCAGCCCAGCCACTAGGACTCTCTTTTACAATGGCCGTCTATGGAAAAAAGCTTTTTGGCAACAAGTGAATTTGAGGCTAGGCGTAGAGCAGTGGTTGCCATGCTTTTTCTGCTTGTGACCCCACTTTGTGTTTTGTAAAAAAAAACTACTAAAATAGAGAGATGGAGATTTATTACCTGCTCAAACTAGTCTGACTCACCTGGCCAAACCTAGTTTAACTCACAATTATGTGTCACACTAGGTTTATGAGTCACAGGAAGTAAATACATTCGGAACCTCTGATTGTATTGTTAGTTTCTCAAGCCAGACGGTCTCTTCTGAATAAGGTGAATACAGACTATGCCTACTATCTTTATGATTTGAATAGCTTTATTTTTAGAATATAGGGTTGTTGTTTTTTAATTGATTTCTTAAAAAAGTGTATGATAGGAAAACAGATTTATGAATATGTGATTTTGCAGTATTAGGATCAAATTGATGGACAGCATTTTGCTTTGGTAGAAGTGTAAAAAAAAAAGCTAAAGAATACATTTTCATGGAGAGGGGAAATTCTGAATCAATAAGGGGAAATGAAAGTCAATAAAAACGTGAACTTGATATTTAGGCTCACATAAATCACCATGGTTCTAACTTTTTATCTACGCCTCTCCATCACTGGTATGCACCTGTACGCATGACATCATTCTTCTGTTGTGTTTTAGATGGCTGGTAGATAAGGAACAGTCATGAACAGCATGTCAGGCCTCATATTCCGCCACCAGAGGTCACTGTAACCAAGCAAAGGAATGTGCATAGTCAGCTCAGTGCTCAGTGGTTCTCAAACTGTTTCACGTCAAGGACCCCAAAACTGACACAAATTAGACCACGAACCCCAATTTGATAAGACTTTGTCCCAGGGTCCCCATCTGATACGGTTTTTGCTTTTAGATGCATTACAGAAAGTGTATGAAACCCATGATCAAAATAGCCATACATTGTCATTATGTTACTATGCATGGAATTATAGTGAAAATGATCCCCCTTTTGCTGGGGACCCCCTGCAAACCACTCAAGGACCCCTAAGGGGTCCCCGGACCCTACTTTTAAGGAACCACTGACTTAGCTTAATATGTAAAACATACAATATTTTTTATTTATTATGTGTGAGTGTATAATGTGTGAATTGAATGAAATGAGTTATATAAAACACTGTTATTATCTTCATCTAGCGTGGAAAAGGTTAAGGCACATGATAGGTACAAACATGTGATGAAATACTCTGGGTTCCCATATTGGCTCTTTATTACAAGCATGTCTCAAAGAGCTTTACATAGCATCATATTATAATAAGTTTCATACACAAACCTGCTTGCTTGCAGGCTACCAAATTTCTTGTGATTTTACAATGGATTTTACTTTGTAACTAAGATGCTTATGGAAAATGTAGTGGAGTAAAAGTGAAAATTGACAGAAATATAAATACTCAAGTAAGGTACAGATACTCAGAAAATATACTTAAGTACTGTACTTCAGTAGCTGGTATGTGTACTTTGCGAGTAGTGGCAATAATGATAAGTGGCAATACATGTAAAGCTAATCTAGAACAGAACCATCCCATTCAGTTTTCTGAACTGGGGGGGGGGGGGGGCAGTTGGAGGTATTCACACAGAAGTGAAAGTTTTCAGGGATGATCAGCCCTTTATAATTCCTAGTGACAGTCAAGGAGATACGTGAAAGCTGTGATCTTATTGGTGGGATTGCGCGAAATTCAACACTGCAATTTCTTTCTGAACACTGAGCCTCCCCTGAAACAGTTTGGAGGCCCCCTGGGGAGGTCCACCTCCCACTTTGAAAACCTCTGATTTAAACCTTTGTCATCATTTGCTTCTAGCCATTCATCTGTATCAACCACATGCATGAGAGGAAATAACAAAACACCCTTGAAACAACTCCCTCTGGTCCTCATACTGTAGCATACATATTTCATCAGATTGAATAAACGTGGAATGGATATTTGGTAGACTTCTTACAATGACGTTTTTCAGGGAAGTAACAGAGTTCAAGATTATTTAAAAAATGCATTGATACAAGGCCTTCCTTTCATAAACTTAATTTTTTATTATTATTCATGACACACAAATATATACAAAAATACAAAAAAAGCAGTTTTTATACTAATAAGAATGAAAAAGGGGAAAAGCAAGCACACTCACAAAAAACAGTTGGTGGGTGCACGGCTCAAAATGGTCTATGAAGGAGAAGAAAAGCCAGCACTCTCAAAAATGTCCTTTTGTTAATTTAATTGAAGCAGATGGCAGGTACAAACGTTTCGACAGAAGTCTTCCTCAGTGTACAAAGAACCAGGAAATGATAGACCCTTATATACTGTCTGTTACTTCCTACTTCAGCTTTTCAAAATAAAATAAAATAAAATAAAACTTAACAAGTCATATATAGATAAACACAGTAAAGTAAATAAAGTGTCTATGGAAATAACAAAGTAAGATAGAAACCTATAACGCACAGTAAAGTACATAAAGTGCATGAGCAAACAATACAATAAAGACAAAATCCAGATCATAAAGCACAGTGAAGTAGATAAAGTGCATGAGCAAACAATACAATAAAGGCAAAATTCAGATCATAAAGCACAGTGAAGTAGATAAAGTGCATATGAAAAAATACAAGAAGTCAATAAAAATACTAGATCCTAAAGCACAGTCAAATAAATAAAGTGCATATGGAGACCAAGACTAATAGAACATAGGTAATGAAAATATATAACATTACTCTCTCTAGACTAGAGGACACTAGTCTGGCCAAGCTCACTGTGGCGGATTGCAATCTTTGACTTTGAAGGTGCAGTGGTGTAGTGGAGGGTAGACGCAGGTAAACGGCGTCTACCTACTTATTTTTCAGACTGATTTGCGTCTACTTACTTCTCAATCTTCTCTGATACGCGTCCGTTCAAGTTTTTCTCTTTTCTGCCTTAAAGTCTCTGCCGGGCAGATTGAGATTCCACCAGGAGACGTTGCATTACGACCGCGAGGCGAGGCAGCGGTCGCAGCCTGTCGTGTCTAGTGAACGCCTGTGGCTGACAGTACTGGCTGTATCCACCAGAGGCGTCCCCGAAGCGGCTCTGCTCCACTAAACAAATCGGCCTGTGTATTTTCGCTCCTCTCTTTGAGTTGCGTCAAGCAGCACAGAGCAGATCGAGTTGGGCAGGAATTCATGAGAATAATAAAATAAAACATCCTGTCGATTTTCAAAATAAAACCTGTTACTGTATGTCAAGAGAGAAACAGTCACACATGTTAAATTTCAGTTAATTCAGTAATGTTCAGGTTATAGCCTAATTGTTCTCATTGCTACATAGCCTATAATTGTGTGTGTGTGTGTGTGTGTGTGTGTGTACACATACATACACACACACACACACAAAAAAAATATCATAATCATAATTGCCTGGTAAGACCATCATAATAGCCTGGTAAACCCATCATAATAGCCTGGTAAGACCATCATAATAGCCTGGTAAGACCATCATAATAGCCTGGTAAGAACACATCATAATAGCCTGGTAAGAACACATCATAATAGCCTGGTAAACCCATCATAATAGCCTGGTAAGACCATCATAATAGCCTGGTAAGACCATCATAATAGCCTGGTAAACCCATCATAATAGCTGGGTAAGACCATCATAATAGCCTGGTAAGACCATCATAATAGCCTGGTAAGAACACATCATAATAGCCTGGTAAGACCATCATAATAGCCTGGTAAACCCATCATAATAGCCTGGTAAGACCATCATAATAGCCTGGTAAGACCATCATAATAGCCTGGTAAGAACACATCATAATAGCCTGGTAAACCCATCATAATAGCCTGGTAAGACCATCATAATAGCCTGGTAAGACCATCATAATAGCCTGGTAAGACCATCATAATAGCCTGGTAAGAACACATCATAATAGCCTGGTAAACCCATCATAATAGCCTGGTAAGACCATCATAATAGCCTGGTAAGAACACATCATAATAGCCTGGTAAGAACACATCATAATAGCCTGGTAAACCCATCATAATAGCCTGGTAAGACCATCATAATAGCCTGGTAAGACCATCATAATAGCTGGGTAAGACCATCATAATAGCCTGGTAAGACCATCATAATAGCCTGGTAAGAACACATCATAATAGCCTGGTAAGACCATCATAATAGCCTGGTAAGACCATCATAATAGCCTGGTAAGACCATCATAATAGCCTGGTAAGACCATCATAATAGCCTGGTAAGACCACATCATAATAGCCTGGTAAGACCATCATAATAGCCTGGTAAGACCACATCATAATAGCCTGGTAAGACCATCATAATAGCCTGGTAAACCCATCATAATAGCCTGGTAAACCCATCATAATAGCCTGGTAAGACCATCATAATAGCCTGGTAAACCCATCATAATAGCCTGGTAAGACCATCATAATAGCCTGGTAAACCCATCATAATAGCCTGGTAAACCCATCATAATAGCCTGGTAAACCCATCATAATAGCCTGGTAAACCCATCATAATAGCCTGGTAAGACCATCATAATAGCCTGGTAAGACCATCATAATAGCCTGGTAAACCCATCATAATAGCCTGGTAAACCCATCATAATAGCCTGGTAAGACCATCATAATAGCCTGGTAAGACCATCATTATAATAGCCTGGTAAGACCATCATAATAGCCTGGTAAGACCATCATAATAGCCTGGTAAGACCATCATAATAGCCTGGTAAGAACACATCATAATAGCCTGGTAAACCCATCATAATTGCCAAGACCATCATAATAGCCTGGTAAGACCATCATAATAGCCTGGTAAGAACACATCATAATAGCCTGGTAAGACCATCATAATAGCCTGTTAAGACCATCATAATAGCCTGGTAAGACCATCATAATAGCCTGGTAAACCCATCATAATAGCCTGTTAAGACCATCATAATAGCCTGGTAAGACCATCATAATAGCCTGGTAAGACCATCATAATAGCCTGGTAAGACCATCATAATACCCTGGTAAGAACACATCATAATAGCCTGGTAAGACCATCATAATAGCCTGGTAAGAACACATCATAATAGCCTGGTAAGAACACATCATAATAGCCTGGTAAACCCATCATAATAGCCTGGTAAGACCATCATAATAGCCTGGTAAGACCATCATAATAGCCTGGTAAACCCATCATAATAGCATGAGCTCACATTGCTTCACTCTATGATCAGTCTGGACTTTCAGCAGCACACAGTCAGTGTGGGCGGGAGTACTTGCCTTGACAAACAACTCCTTCATATCTACTGTGCACAAAACTAGTTGTTTACAAGGAAAACATAAAATGCCAGTCTACTATAAATGTTTACAAAGAAAACATAAAATGCCATAGGGGCCAGTCTACTATAAAGTATGTTTTTTTTCATTGAGTTTTATCTGCAGACTGCTTTTGCTTGTATAAAAGTCTTTATGTTTGTATTGGCTAATGCACTTTAGTATTAATAACCTGTGATTTGACATGTCAAAGCATTTCATGTATAGATAGATAAGATACTTTATTGATCCCCTTGGGGAAATTCGGGTGTCCAAGCAGCTCATAGAGTCTGATAAAAACATATAAAACACAGATTAAAATGATAAGACACATTAGAATAGAGGAATAAAGTATACACAGGGGTTAAAACCAGTGTTATCTTAAAAAGAGATAAAAACATAAAAATGACATGGGGTCATAGAGAAAAATAGTTAAAAGTAATTGAATCTGATAAAAAAGTGCCAATAAAAAATAATATTATTAAAAAGTCTGATAGTGCAGTAAAAAATTATGAAAATTGCACCAGTTCCAGTGTCCGTTGTTGCACAGAGTCCACGCATGTAATGCAATTAATTAATTAATTGCACCAGAGTCCAGTCAGGTCATGAGGCCCTGCCCCTGCCAGAGTTGTACAGTCTGATGGCTGTGGGGACAAAGGACCTCCTGAAACGTTCCGTCCTGCAGCTCAGTGAGAGGAGCCGACCACTACCTCTGCTTCTCTGGCCTGTCAGGGTGGTGTGGAGAGGATGGCTGGTGTTGTCCATTATGGCCTGCACCTTGCAGTGTATGCGTCTCTCCACCACAGTCCCCAAGGAGTCCAGCCTTCTACCCAGCCGACCAGTGTCCTTCTCTTTACCGCTGCTTCCCCAGCAGGTTGCAGCATAGAAGAGGACACTAGCATTTGTTAGAGTTTGTGATTTATTTTTATTTTTATCTACTTAACTAGAAAAATAAATAAATTAACATTTGAAGAGTCACAAGTGTTCTTTGTTTTGTGTTCACAATAGTGATGTCAGATTTGGTGAGGTCAGAGCTATGGAATATTACATCATCCATCTTTGCTCACTACATCTTAGCCTTTCTCACCTAGCCTGGGTAAACCCAGCCCCCACGTGACCTGCTCTCAGACCTGCTCACTAGTCACTTGTGACTAGTGAGCAGGGTCTGTCTGAGAGCAGGTCACTGGGGGCTGGGTTTACCCAGGCTATTTCTCACCCTCAGCTGTGCATAAACTACAGGTTGTTATTAACTTAGTTTTCAAATACAAACATGAAATGATCAGTTATCTCTTTAACACTGTCTTAAACAACACTTTTCAAAACATGTCTCCACTATTTATAGAAGGAACTGCACACATTTGACATTGTCTAACTCAGTGGTTCTCAAATGGGGGTCCGGTCCGTGGCACTTTGCCTGGGGGTCCGCGAAAAGTTTTCAGGAACATAAAAATGAGAAAGAAGTTACTCCCGCACACTGTCTCCAAATGCAAATAAAAGTTTAATAGAATTCTATTAAACTTTTATTTGCATTTGGAGACAGTGTGCGGGAGTAACTTCTTTCTCACTGTGTCGGGTTTTGCCCTTCTCCGACGCACCTGTCGCGTAGGTGTGCGAAAGCCTTTTCTCCTCAAGGAACATAAAAATAAAAACGTTTTGTGTGTGCAAAAGCTTCATAGTTCAACACAAATATGTTATGCTTTAAATCTAAAATGGTTCATGGATTACATTCTAATCTAAGAAACCTATCAATTTAAAAATCAAGCATGTTACCGTGGAAACAATTAAGCTTAGCCCAAAATCACAAATCAGAATGAGGGGGTCCCCAGTATATTTTCTATCTTGTAAGGGGTCCTTGGCTGAAAAACATTTGAGAACCTCTGCTGGAGGCTACTAGACTTATAGCCTGCACCCCCCAGTGGATGTAACCAGTTACTGTACTTCCTGCTAAGTCTGCTCACACGTGCCACCTGGCGGCTCTTTTGCGCACTGCAGCTCTGGTGAAAAAGGGAGGGGGAAAATCACCCTAATTAATCCGGGAGGCTGCGGCAGGGCGCAGCAGGCTGGGTGAGGTCCTCCATCTTCTCCTGCTCCATGATGGAAGTCATCTTCAGCATGAGCTCCAGCTCCTCCAGCGCCACGGACAGCTCCTCCTCCGGGACGCCCAGATCCATCTCACCCCCTCCCTCCCTCAGGTCGTTCCAGTCCTCCATGTCGTTCCTGGCCTGAGACTGCCGCTCGGGCCCTGTGTCGTCTTCTCTCCCCGCTGCTGCGACAGCGGCTTCTCTCGCTTTGTCTTTATTCGACTCCTCTGATTCCTCGGCTTCTCTCTCGACTGTGCGGAGGTTTTCCGCCGAGTCGTCCGCCCCGTCCGCCTCGGTCCGGCTCTCTGCCTGTGGAGCGCTGTGTGCACTGTGGTGATGAGGACAGTAGGGATGTTTTCAGTGCTGACCAGGCTCTTCGGAAACATCTGTGAGAACAGCAGCAGAGTGGAGTAGAGCGGCAACCATTAGTCGCTTCATTGATTTAGTCGATGGACAACAAATAACAATTTCTTTTATAATCAATCGTTTACACAATTTTTTTAAAGGAAAAAGATTTACGCAAATCCTCTCGTGAATGTGAATATTTGCTGGTGTCTTTAGCTTCTATGACAGTAAACTGATGATTATCTTTGGGTTGGGGACTGTTAGTCAGGCCAAAAGGAGACATTTAAGGATGTCATCTTGGGCTTTGGGGATCAACATGATCAAGTGATCAACATATTTTCACCATTTTGTGACATTTTATAGACAAAACGACTAATCGATTAGTCAAGAAAATAATCTTTCCGATTAATCGATAATGAAAAGAATTGTTAGTTGCAACTCTAGAGTGGAGAGGAGATGTACTAAGGCAGTGTCGCAGGCAAAGCAAGGACAGTGGGTGAACTGGGAGAGTGTAGAGAAGAGAAAGTTGAAGTGGAGAGAGTTGTGGAGCATGGAGGCCAGCAGAATTAGATTTATTTTAGGGGCTACTTATGATGTGCTGCCATCTCCCCAGAACTTAAATCAGTGGTTGGGCGAGGATGGTGCCTGCCCGTTGTGTTCTAGTGTATGTACATTGAGGCATATACTGTCAGGGTGTAAGGTCAGTCTCTCCCAGGGGCGATACACCTGGCGTCACAACCAGGTGTTGAAATGTTTGGCAGCTGCAGTTGAGGAAAAGCGGCTAGAAGTAAATTCTCTAGTTGCTAGCAAAGAGAATAGACAGATCAAATTTGTACGTGAGGGAGAAAAGATTAGACCAATTAAGGTCAGGCACAAGTTAGGGCAGCTAAGTGTAGGTGGAGCCTGGGAAATGAGGGTTGACTTGAATGAACAGCTAGTCATCCCAGCATATATAGTTAGCACCCGGCTACGTCCGGACTTGTTACTGTGGTCTCAGGTAGAGAAGAGAGTTTATTTTATCGAACTCACAGTCCCGTGGGAAGATCGAGTTGAGGAGGCTTATGAGCGCAAGAAAGCTAGGTATGCTGAAATGGCAGCAGAGGCAGAGCAGCGAGGTTGGAGGGCTCGAGTGTGGCCTGTAGAGGTGGGCTGCCGTGGTTTTGTGGCAAAGTCCGTTATTGCCTTACTAACTGAGTTGGGCATTCGGGGACGGAGCCTGAAACTTGCGGTTAGCAACATGTCTCAGGCAGCAGAACGAGCAAGTGAATGGCTGTGGATAAGGAGGAAACATGCTAGCTGGGGAGCTCGCTAAGGTCAGATTGATTGTTTGTTGTTGGTCATGATTAACGGTCCGCATCAACAGGGCTGAATCATTGACAGTGGTGGTGTAGTTAGGGATTGTTTGTTGTTGGTCATGATTAATGGTCCGCATCAACAGGGCTGAATCATTGACGGTGGTGGTGTAGTTAGGGATTGCTTGTTGGTCATGATTAACGGTCCGCATCAACAGGGCTGAATCATTGACAGTGGTGGTGTAGTTAGGGATTGTTTGTTGTTGGTCATGATTAACGGTCCGCATCAACAGGGCTGAATCATTGACAGTGGTGGTGTAGTCAGGAATGTCATACCGAATCGACCTGGATAGCTAGGCTTAGATAGTGAGGTAATATGCAGTTGTGCGGTGGTAGCATGGAGGGGGGTGTTTCCAGGACGCTGGATTACACCGTTAAGCCTTCTTGAGGTGTCGTGGGCCTAACTTAACGAAACGTCGGTGAAGGAAGGTGCCCACTTGAAAACCCCAATGACATGCTTCATACTGCTGTTGGCTAGGGTAGGTAACTGGTGATTTGTGTCTTGTTTATTAGTTTGTTAGCCTGTTAGCTTGTTTTATTCTGGATTGGGCTTCTAAATGTGTTTTTCCTCGGATTTTGGCACAAGGGATAGTAACATCTTGTCCTGTGTATTAATTAATACCTGAGTCAATACTTTTACATCCACATTTCCCTGAAATGTACCCTCAATTCTGCAGCATTCAAAGAAATACTACACTTGACTTGGAAGTACCCATATACAATACAGGGACTATTACACAATCTAAACATTTACATGCCATTACAATGGAATTGCAGTCCAATCAATATTAATATTAAAAACTCTCTCCCAATGCTGCAAACCACCATCAAAGACTGAATCTAAAGACTGAATCTAAAGACTGAACCTAAAGACTGAATCTAAAGACTGAATCTAAAGACTGAACCTAAAGACTGAACCTAAAGACTGAATCTAAAGACTGAATCTAAAGACTGAACCTAAAGACTGAACCTAAAGACTGAACCTAAAGACTGAACCTAAATACTGAATCTAAAGACTGAACCTAAAGACTGAACCTAAAGACTGAATCTAAAGACTGAACCTAAAGACTGAATCTAAAGACTGAACCTAAAGACTGAATCTAAAGACTGAACCTAAAGACTGAATCTAAAGACTGAATCTAAAGACCGAATCTAAAGACCGAATCTAAAGACTGAACCTAAAGACTGAATCTAAAGACTGAACCTAAAGACTGAACCTAAAGACTGAATCTAAAGACTGAACCTAAAGACTGAATCTAAAGACTGAATCTAAAGACTGAATCTAAAGACTGAATCTAAAGACTGAATCTAAAGACTGAACCTAAAGACTGAATCTAAAGACCGAATCTAAAGACCGAATCTAAAGACTGAACCTAAAGACTGAACCTAAAGATTGAATCTAAAAACTGAACCTAAAGACTGAACCTAAAGACTGAATCTAAAGACTGAACCTAAAGACTGAATCTAAAGACTGAATCTAAAGACTGAATCTAAAGACTGAATCTAAAGACTGAATCTAAAGACTGAATCTAAAGACTGAACCTAAAGACTGAATCTAAAGAGTGAATCTAAAGACTGAATCTAAAGACTGAACCTAAAGACTGAACCTAAAGACTGAACCTAAAGAGTGAATCTAAAGCGTCTCAATCAGGTGGGATGGGACAGTCTTCTCTGGTGCTTTCATGATATGATGATGAAAGCAGTGGTTCTCAAAGTGGAGTCCGGGGACCCCCACAGGTCCTCACTATAATTGCATCCATAAGTAAGACAATGACTGTTTTGGTCCTGGGTTTCGTACACTTTCTGTAATAAAACATCTGAGAGCAAAAATCGTATCAGATAGGAAGGGGGGGGCATGGGACAAAATCCGTGGTGTAAATTTGTGTCAGTTTAGGGGTAACCTGATGCTGCCAGATGAATGGGTGTGTTTCACAAAAACACAATCTGATCTCAAGATCTGGTGAGAATCCAGCAGGCTTGCAAGGTTAGTTTAGGGCTCCTTGACGTGAGACAGTTTGAGAAGCACCATCCTAAAGTGCTCAGTGTGACTCTACCTTCCCAGGCCTCCTTGGTGTTGGTGTGTGGAGCTACGTCCTCCAGCAGCCGGCCCTCCTGTGTGACACGGCTGATCTCCCTCAGCTGCAGCAGCAGACTCTCCTCCTGGTCGGCCGTCACTCGCCTCACCCTACAGCACATGCAGAGAGAGAGAGAGAGAGAGAGAGAGACCTACAGCACATGCAGAGAGAGAGAGAGAGAGAGAGAGAGAGAGAGAGAGAGAGACCTACAGCACATGCAGAGAGAGAGAGAGAGAGAGAGACCTACAGCACATGCAGAGAGAGAGAGGAGCGTACAGCCCACCTCTGTGCACAGCTTTCATGTCCTGGCTGTTTCTTGTTCCATCTTAAAATGTATTTACTGGATTTGCCGATTTCAAGATTGCAGCTTATTTGAAGCCATAGTGAGTAAACATTTTACAAACGAGGAACTTGTCTTTGTGCAGGATGCAGCGCGGCCATCACAGCAATAGCAACATATGGAGCAGAGCGAAAGACAATCTTCAAATTATAAATTATAAAGTGCAAAGTAAAAGACCTTTAAGGTGACACATCCATGTAAATGTCCTTGTAATAAGTCCATTTAGGTCGGTGTCGAATATGAATATAAAAATACAATATATTAGTGCGATACATGTGGACGCAGCTTTTCAATTTAAACATGTTTGCTGCACTGGGGGGCGGGATTTAAATGCAATGTTAAACTGTACTAAATATGATATTCAGCCCTGCTAGATGTCACACTAGAACACTAGTTGCAATGTGGGGAGACAGGGGCGTAATGGTGAGCAGAGGAGGAAGCCACGCCCCCTCTGTGTGTTTTGAAATACGAGGTGTCAGGGAAAACACGGGGAGGAAGCAGGTGGTGTGGGTTAAGATTAGGGTTTTCTTATTTAACCACGAGCATACCCAAACCCTAACCAAATTGTTTTACTTTCCTAAGCCTAATCTCGCTGTCAGGACACACCCACCTGTCAGGACACACCCACCTGTCAGGACACACGCACCTGTCAGGACACACCCACCTGTCAGGACACACGCACCTGTCAGGACACACCCACCTGTCAGGACACATGCACCTGTCAGGACACACCCACCTGTCAGGACACATGCACCTGTCAGGACACACCCACCTGTCATGGCACACCCATCAGGACACACCCACCTGTCAGGACACACCCACCTGTCAGGACACACCCACCTGTCAGGACACACGCACTTGTCAGGACACACCCACCTGTCAGGACACATGCACCTGTCAGGACACACCCACCTGTCAGGACACACCCACCTGTCAGGACACATGCACCTGTCAGGACACACCCACCTGTCAGGACACACCCACCTGTCAGGACACACCCACCTGTCATGGCACACCCATCAGGACACACCCACCTGTCAGGACACACCCACCTGTCAAGACACACGCACCTGTCATGACACACCCATCAGGACACACCCACCTGTCAGGACACACGCACCTGTCAGGACACACCCACCTGTCAGGACACACCCACCTGTCAGGACAGGACACACACACCTGTCAGGACACATGCACCTGTCAGGACACATGCACCTGTCAGGACACATGCACCTGTCAGGACACACCCATCAGGACACACCCACCTGTCAGGACACACCCACCTGTCAGGACACACCCACCTGTCATGACACACCCATCAGGACACACCCACCTGTCAGGACACACGCACCTGTCAGGACACACCCACCTGTCAGGACAGGACACACACACCTGTCAGGACACACCCACCTGTCAGGACACACACACCTGTCAGGACAGGACACACACACCTGTCAGGACACATGCACCTGCCAGGACACACACACCTGTCAGGACACATGCACCTGTCAGGACACACCCATCAGGACACACCCACCTGTCAGGACACACACACCTGTCAGGACACATGCACCTGTCAGGACACACCCATCAGGACACACCCACCTGTCAGGACACACCCACCTGTCAGGACACACCCACCTGTCAGGACACACCCACCTGTCAGGACACACGCTCCTGTCAGGACACACCCACCTGTCAGGACACACCCACCTGTCAGGACTGTGGTTGGCATTGGAAACAATATTCTCCATCACCATTTGGGTTTCTCTCAGCTCGTCCTGCAGCTGAGACAGCTCGTCCTGCAGCTGAGACAGCTCGTCCTGCAGCTGAGACAGCTCGTCCTGCAGCGGAGACAGCTCGTCCTGCAGCTGAGACAGCTCAAACTCAGCTGGGGGGAAGTGAAGGAGAGAGAGATAAAAGGAAGGGAAAACCATAATCATCAATAATGGATTGATAATGGATAATGGATGTTTGTGGGTATTCTTTAAGTGAACAACGCAGCCAATGTGTATTACGTGTACTTTTTTTAATTCTATTTATTTAACCTTTATTTATCCAGACAGGTGAGAACAGAAACTTATTTACAATGATGGCCTGGTTAAAATTGCCATTCATTTTACAATGATTTAGGCAACTCAATACACTAAAAACAAGCAATATAAACTTGATCTTATCATTACTAGTGAACTATATGCAGAGGATCGTACATGCCAACTGTCAAGATTTCTGAGATGACCGTACATGTGTCTCAGTGGAGCAGCAGGGGTTTAGGTTACTTCTGTTGGGCCCACTACATTTTTTACAGCATTAATGTTATCGTTTCATTACAAATATTCACATTAATTCATGTTATCGTTTCATTACAAATATTCACATTAATTAATGTGAGAGTTGTAGAGCTCTCCTGAGCCAGAAACCTGAAGTGAAGACGCTATCCGATGCCTAACATCCTCTTCTTCTAAATAACTGTTGTTGCCGCTTCCAACTTGTTGTGTAAAATCCACTTTTATATCGTTGATATAAAAAAATCCTTGATGCAATACCATTCAGGAAGTGTGGGGGGGCAGTACGGACAGCGACGCACTGTGTTTACACTACTGTATATATACTAATGTATAATAGTTTCATCCCTAGTCACTAGTTACTTTTACAGGTATGTAACAAACTGAAGTAACTAATTACATTTAAAAGTAACTTTCCCAAACACTCCTGTCTCCCTCCGCAGTTTATCAGTCAGAAGCTGTGTGTTGAAGCAGCAGTGTTTCACCTTGAAGAGGATGTAGAGTAAGATCCTGAAGCCGTAGATGGGGATGATTTGCCCCCCCAGGTTGGACTTGCCCCCGGTCCCTGCCCCCTTGGCCCGGGCGATGGCCTCGGAAGAACTGGGAGCCCGCTGCCCGCTGGCCCTGGCTGTCCGGGGGCATCTGACGGTGGACCATCGGCGGGAAGCGTCCCAGACCTGGAGATGGCCGAGGGAAGAGGAGGACACACCCCGGTGAAAAGACTAATGGACAACGTCTTTAGTACTTACTTTGGCCATGTTCACATTCTACGACACTCGCCCAGTATCACAAAACAGTTAAAACAGGATAAAACAAAAACACAGTGAATGTTATTCTATAAGCGAGCACCGATGACCAGGCAACAGGTGTGCAAAGTAGTCCTTTCAGGAAGATTTTTTTTTCACATTTCCTCCCATTTTCTCCCCAATTGTATTTGGCCACCCCCCCCCCCCCCCCCCCTCCACCGCTGTGTGGAGAGCCGTAGACTAACACCACGCTTCCTCCAACACATGCGCAGTTGCCACCCACTTCTTTTCACCCGACAGCGGGGAGCTTCACCGCCTGGACCTAGCACGTGGGAGGATCCCGCTATTCCCACCAGTTCACTTCTGCACCAGCCAATCGGGCCTGTACGCCCGACTAAGCTGGAGGTAACACGGGGGAGCGAACCTGCGACCCTTGTGTTGGTAGGCAAGGAATCTCCTGCTACACTACCCAGACGCCCAGGAAGATTGGTTCTTATTCTTTACAGTAGACACACTAGGCCTCTGACAGGATTTGATTTGGACTAGTTGTGCAGGTTAGGTGTTGGGGTCAGTTATGAAGCAAAGCTGGTCACATGACATACTGTATATGAAGCAAACCAACTCCCTTTGTGTATCTATGTGTTTGTATACGTGCTATTTCTATGATCAATTCTCTTAGTGAGTGTGTGTTTACCTTGCTCACCATCAGACCTGGTGACCCGGCCGTGCTGCTGGTGAATCGTGGAGACTTCCTGGTTCCTTTGGCTGAGAGAATCACACATAGTGCAATCATGAGAGGCTTTATATGCAGGGCTGTTTTCAATACAACATACAATGTGTGTGTGTGTGTGTGTGTGTGTGTGTGTGTGTGTGTGTGTGCAAGAGACAGTGTGTAGAATCGCCATATTCAATGTGTGTTTCCCATGTTTCAAAACAGTACCAACCTGTGCTTTCAAACTTGCCAGCTGGCTCAAAAGGTTCTTCTCGTTGCTTTGAGCCTTGTCCCAATCTAGCTTGTTGGCCTCCTCCAGCTTCTTCAGGGAGCCAGACGTGCTTTCTTTCCATCTGCCTTTTCAGATCTTTGACCTCAGGCTGACGGCCCTCTCTCTCTTTGGAGCTCTCCTCCTGTGCCTCATATTCTGTATACAGCAGCACATGTGGAAATATCAATTAGCATGCACTTCCTTTAGTAGAATGCAACTTGAGTAAGTGTCAGTCTACATCTGATTCACACACATGTATGTATAGCATCAAGGGCTGCATTATGAAAGGTCTGTAGTACCTGTGCTTCATAGACGCCCTCAGTGTCCAGAGCAGAGAGGTCAGTGTTGATCTCTTTGAGCAGCAGGCTGGTAGCAGGGCACTGCCAAGGTGGCCTGAAGGATCTCAGGGCACCACGGCCAGAGGGAGGGGCAACGGAGGCCATGGCCTGCATGTAACTTCCACCCTGGTCAAGAGATATTGAAAAAAATTATTTTGCTTGACTTGTTACAACAATACATGCTTAAGAATGTATAGTAATTGCCGACCACTAGGTTTGCAAGGCCCCATAGTTAGTCTATATCAGTGGTTCTCAATTCTTTTCATAATGAAGGACCCCTAAACTGACACAAATTAGACCACTGACCCCTATTTGACAGGATTTTGTCTCATGGTCCAGAAAGTGTATAAAACCCATGACCAAAATAGTCATTGTGTTACTTATTAATGGAATTATAGATCAAATAAATGACCCCCCTTTTGGATGGGGACCCCCTGAAACCCCCTCAAGGACCCCTGGGTGTCCCCGGACCCCCATTTGAGAACCACTGGTCTACTGTATATAACCTGAACCATTTTCACCAAAACGACTCCCATCTGTGGGGTAAGGCTGGACCTGTTCTCCATCACCGTCACTGCTCCGTGTCACCTCCTCCAAGTCCTCCAAGTCTCTGTCATCTGGACCTGTTCTGTATCACTGTCACTGCTCCGTGTCACCTCCTCCAAGTCCTTCAAGTCTCTGTCATCTCTAGAAGGCGGTACCGCTACTTGAGTCGGGCCACTTGGGGTCCTCAGTGGCGTGCAGACATTTTGGGGGGCAGGTGGCTCAAATGAAAAAGGGCATCCCTCTCATAATTATATAAAAAAGAAAGAAGTAATTAATTAAGTGTGGTGCCCCTCCGGCCCTTCATTAACAGGATTCTGGGCCAAGATATTTGACTGGTACTCTAAGGCCTACAAAATAACCTTACAGCCAGAGGCAGAACTCGCCATCTTCAGCTGCTCTGAGTCCTCACTGAACTTCCCTATAGCTGTGCAACAGACTGACACTGGGGACAACTGTCGCCAAAAAACTAATTTTAAAGGAATGAAGTCCTCCTCTTCACCTTCTTTTCAGGTGTGGCTGATGGACATGCTCTCTGTTGTACAGATGGAGAGACTCAGGTCCCTGAGAACCAACTCACTTAAGAGGTTCTCTACTATCTGGGACCCATTTTTGGCCGACTTTGATGAGGTCAAGAATGATAAGTGACTTAAGCTAGGCGACTTATGCCTCCCACACACTAGAGGATAAAAGGCCCGATTTAATGCCCGATTCCCCTCGGGGGGGCGTGGCCCGATTCGAGGCTAGTCTCAACCGATTTTTTGTCAAAATAATTGTCAAGTGTCTGGTGTCAATAAATTATTGATTGAATCGGAGCCGGCCCGATCTCGAATCGGGCATATCAAACATGTTTGATATTTACGATGGCTGTCTCCCGACGGAACCCGCAATAGCCAATGAGAGCGAGCAGACCGGGACGCGTCGACGGTCATACCCGGATGTTAATGCAGCGCTACGAGTTGTGGCAACAGCAGTGCCATGTAGCTCCTCTCTCCCCAGCATCCTCACAGCTTAAAACAGGGTGGACAGCGGCCGATGGCTCTCCAAACATGTGCCGAGCGGAGCGGTTTGTTTGCTTCAAGGGAGTGGATATGCTGTAATATGAGCTCTCAGACAGGACGTTGTTTTATCTCATTTTGCGAGCGTGTCCGCGCTGCTTGAAGTGGACCCGCCGCTCGGTGCATGTTTGGAGAGCCATCTGCTGTTGTCTGTGTGAAGAAATTGCGGTTTTGTGGGATATAAACAGCCTACAGTCTAGTTGCTGGAATCGATGTGAGTCGGTACTTCAAACGGCTGGTGTGTGGTCTCGCAGTCTGGCCGAATCGTCTAGTGTGTGCCTTCAGGCGATTTTAATGTTAAAATCTGATGAAATTGTCCTTATGTCTGTGGTCTCTCATGTTTTTAAAATCGGTTAAGATTTGAAAATCCTGTAGTGTGTAGGCAGCATAAGGCGACGGATGGCGGCTGATATTTCATTTATTTCATATATTGTAAACATATGGACACTGTGCGGCTGGTAGCACATGTATGTTTGTTATGTTATGTTTGTTTTTTCATTTCCTGTGTCTGAACCGGTTTGTTTTGTATATTGTTCTATAAAAATCTGAAAATAAAATATATATATTAAAAAAAAAAGTGGTGCCCCTGGGTGACCACACTTGAAGTGCCCGCCTCCTTCCAATTTACATGTAAAAAATAAAAAATGACTATGGCAATAAAGACCACAGATTTGCATGAACCTGCTAAAGTAGTTATTTTATACAGTGAGGTCAAGTTTTGAAAAATGGTCTCACTACAATGAAATGGCTACTATGGGGACTAACATCACACATGGATACAATTGGGCTCATTGAAACCACAAGTCTCAGCTTTCCAGTCATACCCAAATTATGTAATTGAACTTTTTGTTTTATGGACCCAAGTATGCTTAACTATTCAAATGGAAGGTGAAAATAACACATTTCTAGGCTACCGTGTGTGTGGAATTACTTTTACTCTTGTGTCTGATTCATTTCTTATTTGTATTATACTATTTACAATGTGCATATAAATTCCAGCCTGCAACACTAAGAAAACATGTGTTCTACTTCAACAAGTTTACTAAGAGTACTTGAAGGCAGCATTATTCTGTTGGTGACTCTTTAGATTTGATGAGATGATGGAACAGATAATTGTTCATCCAAATGTTTCCTTCATTTTTTTTAAATATTTAAATATGCAGAATAGTTCCATTGACATTTAATTCAAACATTTTGAATGATTTATATCTATAGAAACAGACATACAGGATCTGCCTGTATATAAATTACAAGCACCAATATGGATAAATCACAGCATGTGCATGTGTAACAAAAAGTGTGACCAACATCAAATCTGGTCAAATACAGATTTACCTTTAAGCAATATTTTTCTTTCTCTGCTTCTCTGAGCTTCCTGAAAACCCCTCTGGTAATGAAATGTCACCTTGTGTCAATATTTAAATGGTGTCAACCAGTAATTACTATGTCATGAAAATGAAGAATCTAGTCTCCACAAACTAGCTTAAAGGTTCTCAAGATATTACTGGCTAATAAACTAGCAACAAATTAAATGTAATCATGACTTCATATCTAGGGATGGGTATAATTTCATATTTTTCGATACCGTTGCTAAAACGATATTTCTAAAACGGTACCGGCAGCTAAACAGTGCCTGAAACGGTACTTTAAAAATAAAGTGGATATAAACCTTTTCTTTTTTAAGAGACTGGAAAGAGGATTTCAAACAATTTTATGTGTTATGCCCTAGAATGTTAGTGAAGGTGCGTGCAGCGCTGTTTCAGGAGGGCGGATCTTTCACTCAGCAGCTCTGGCATGGTACCTGAATGAGGCATCTAGATCTGCGTTGCAATTCGGCACCGGTAGTACCGGTTCTAAAAGTACGTACCGGGTTTTGGTAACCAACCCTATTCATACCACGGCATTTGGGCAGACTGGATTTGACAAAAATGAGCATTCAGAATCTCTCATTATACAAAACTTTAAAAGTGAAAACAAGAACAACAACAAAACAAAACAAACTATTTACAAAATGGACACGCTCTTTGGGTTAAAATACCACACTGAGGTCAAAGTGTCCTTCCAGGTAACAGTTTTCATGGGCTTTGTGGCTGCCTTTCCTCCCTTCTTCTTCTTCTTCATGGCCACATCCTTGTCTTGGCGCAGCTTTCCAGCCCCTTCTGGATCAACGTGCTCTTGAGGGGGAGGAGCTTCTGGATCAGCGTGCTCCTGAGCGGGAGGAGCTTCTGGATCAGCGTGCTCTTGAGGGGGAGGAGCTTCTGGATCAGCGTGCTCCTGAGGGGGAGCTTTTCTTTTTCGCCCTCCTCTTCTGGGTTTCTCAGCCAGTTCCACAGGAGCCTTTTCGTGCACCTCCTCCACTGTTTCAGCAGGAGTCGCCAAACTTGCAGACTCAATGGGGATCTCCTCAGTGGACTTGACTGAATCTTGTTTAGTTGTCTTGTTTAGTTTGGCATGTCTTCCCTTCTTAGCCCTGACTGGGGCTTGGGACTGTCCGTCTTGTGTCTTTCTTCCTCTGTTGGGCTTCAACACGGCTTCCTCCAGGGCTGCTTCAGACTCCTTTGCGTCATGACTGACATTTGCTGGAGGGGTTTGCTCACTCACAACCTTTGGGTTGTAAAACCATACCACTGACAAATTGTCTTTCCAGGTAACCGATTTCTTTGCTTTCGGCTCAGCGGGCTCCTGAGGGGGAGGAGCTACACCTCGGCAAACCCTTCTTCCCCTCTTAGCCCTGACTGGGGCTTGGGACCTGGTTGGGGCTTGGGACCTGGCTGGGGCTTGGGACCTGGTTGGGGCTTGGGACCTGGTTGGGGCTTGGGACCTGGTTGGGGCTTGGGACCTGGCTGGGGCTTGGGACCTGGCTGGGGCTTGGGACCTGGCTGGGGCTTGGGACCTGGCTGGGGCTTGGGACCTGGCTGGGGCTTGGGACCTGGTTGGGGCTTGGGACCTGGCTGGGGCTTGGGACCTGGCTGGGGCTTGGGACCTGGCTGGAGCTTGGGACCTGGCTGGAGCTTGGGACCTGGCTGGGGCTTGGGACCTGGCTGGAGCTTGGGACCTGGCTGGAGCTTGGGACCTGGCTGGGGCTTGGGACCTGGCTGGAGCTTGGGACCTGGCTGGAGCTTGGGACCTGGCTGGGGCTTGGGACCTAGCTGGGGCTTGGGACCTGGCTGGGGCTTGGGACCTGGCTGGAGCTTGGGACCGCATGACAAAACCGTTGCAGGGAAAGTTGCAGCGGGTTAAGCTGACCCGTCTCATCCTGAGTCCAGTCGGCAGTAATTCAGTTATTTGCCAGTACTTCCGCTTGTCAAGTTCATCAGCCTCCGCTTCTGGAATAAAGATGGTGGAAAAGTCAACTTCTCTTCACATTTGTATTATTTGAACATTAACTGTTATAATTGATTAGTCAAATAATTGAGTCAGGGATCAGATAATCTTTTGATAATATGCATTAGTCTTTGTTAATGTCGTTTCCCCAAGTGTCATATTTTTTCAGAAATAAAATTGAATAGCTTAATTCAAACTATGACATTGTGCATTATTTCTCTTTCAAACAGTGTCCAAGTGTCTAATATGAGCAAAACTTATACTATTTTTTCACAGCTATGTCACTAAACAAACTTTAATTTCCAAAAGTAAAAAATAGGCTTGGAAAACACAGGCAGCTGGAATCTTCTTCAGTGTATTTACCCCACCCACTTCCCCCATTTTCTCCCAAATTGTACTTGGCCAATTTCCACCCTCTGCCAATCTGGGGAGAGCCGTAGACTAGCACCATGCTTCCTCCGACACATGCGCAGTTGCCAGCCGCATCTTTTCACCTGACAGCGGGGAGCACGCTATTCCCACCAGTTCCCTTCCGCCCCGACCGACCAGAGGAGGCACTAGTGCAGCGACCAGGACACGTACACCTAATCTGGCTTCCCACCCGCAGACACAGCCAATTGTGCCGGTATGGACGCCCGACCGGAGGTAACACGGGGGCTCGAACCTGCGACCCTCATGTTGGTAGGCAGGGAATCTACCGCTACACTACCCGGACGCTTGTTCAGTGTAATTTAAACATAAATGAAAGAACACTAGAAGACAACGTACCTTTTGCCATGTCAGCTTGGGGGACATTCTCCATATTAACTGATGGTCCATCTTCCTCCTCACAGCCAACTTCTGGTTCTATTAAAATAGAAAGAATATATGAGAAGAGTATGCAAAGCACTCTTCACTACCTCCCTTTACAACTCAAGTCTTAAAAGGGTCAGTGCACACAAATACATTCAATTACTATACATTAAGAAAACCAACACTGCAGTTTGTTCAAATGAATACACACATGACTTCATATTTACTGCAAAGTGCAAATGATGCACTTCTATTAAATAGGCCAATCAAGTTGATTAAAAGTCTGGTGTAGCAAACAGTTCCAGTCAGATCCATTATAGATTTTAAAAGTTAAATATTAAGCATGTCTGAGCATTTTAATGACCAACCAAATGACTAAGTTGACCAATTTTGAGCATGTATTATCCAGAAAAAACTTTTTTTATGATATTGTTCCCCTGCATGTTGAAAAGACACTAATAATATTTCAGGAAGGCTTGAGGATGGTAGTGGGGAAAATGTAGTTTGGAGCCCAACATACCTTTCATAGATGGCCGTGAAATGCCACTTCTCCTGCTCAAGAGCTCTGCAGCGACGTTAGCAGCGGTAACAGCCACTCCAGGCACCAGGAAAGTGACATCATCTTGATCTGCGACGGGTGATGTGATGCTGATGAGTGTAACAAAGAAGGGGCCCTGCACTGTGGGGGTCTGGTCTCCTAAGCTCACGGGCGTTTCGGCTGCTGTTACACCAACAGTAGGAGTGGACATCTCTAAACCTCTCTTGCCAGTGGGGGTTTTCCTGTCAGCCAACAGGGGCTGAGCTGGGCTCTCTGACAACGCTGCACCCTTTGGAGAAGAGGTCTTCGCTTTTGGGGACATCTTCTTAAGTGATTGTTCGAATTCCTATGGAGATCAAAATCCATTAAAATAAATATAAATACAAGCTGCATTACAATTACAATGTGAGAGGTAAAACGCAACAAAGCTCCTTCATAATCTTACCTCTATCAGGCTTCGTCGTGCAGTGGTCCATTTGCGTAATGGAGAGTCAGGAGGCAGACGTTTGTCAAACAGCTCTGGGCTCTGGTGACCTCCAAATGAAATCTGCTTCTTTTTCAGTTGGCTGAGGTGACTTTCAAATGAAACCCGCTGCTTCTTCAGTTGTGGACTCGCCC
This sequence comes from Poromitra crassiceps, assembly GCF_964638095.1. NCBI lineage: Eukaryota > Metazoa > Chordata > Actinopteri > Beryciformes > Melamphaidae > Poromitra > Poromitra crassiceps. The sequence goes on from NW_028152129.1 coordinate 194,377, forward strand.
AGAGTTCTCCACTCTTACGTTTTCTGGTCATCTCACAGCTTTCTGAAAATGTAATTGAAAACATGGTACATCAATACACTGCAATGCCATTTAAGACTAAATAAGACAGAACATACAGTATAAAAGCAATAGCATTTCAAATGCTAGGTTGAAAAAGAGCTACTGAACACTAGAGGTCGACCGATTAATTGGGGCCGATTATTGGCATTTTTAATTAATCGGCATCGGCCTGCAAAAAAAAAAAAAAAAAAAAAAAAAAAAAAAAAAAATTGGCAGGCCAGGCCAGGCCAGGCCACCGGGCATTTGCCCGACGTGCCCGATTATGCAGTCCGCCACTGAATGTGAGTCTTCTCATGCACCCATGAGCCTACTGTAACGTTACGTTTCCTCAGTCACCACCATCTTCTGCAAACACACTTCTCCCATCAAATGACAGCAAATCTAAACAGTTACATTATTATTATTATTGTTAATGTATAGAACAGTGCATGAATGAGTTCTCTGACATACTGCTCTCTCGCTATAGACTACCAGTCACTACTGAAATCTATACCGCATAACCCAATGTATTTTTCTATTTAATAAAAAGAATAATTGATATAAGATAACATCTTATATTAGATGTAGGCCTACAGTATAATGTTATATTCGATTTTCAATGTGCATGAATGGATAATGGAAATCTAGGCTACTAGATTTCTTTAAAAAAAAAATCAACAGAAGAATATTGCACATTTTTTGGGGGCGCTACCCACACGTTTAGCTGTGTGTTTCTCATTCCACGAATGCACAATCCTTACAAGTTGTACCCCGTTGTAAAGGTGACTAATCAGGCTTTCCAACTATATAAAATACAATACCAATTGGTATTATTAACTCATTCACCGCCAATGACGTCTTTGACGTGTTATCAGCAATGGCCTTCCCCGCCAAGGACGTGTTTGACGTGTTTTTGTTTTTATTGGTGCAGCGCCTGCAGCAAACACTTGCCCAGCCTGTCACACAGACACAGGTCCCTGCCTTCAAAGGGTAGCCGACAGCACGCGATCAAACACATACCGCAGCTGTTGTTTTGAAATTGATGCAAGAGGAAATGCAGAGAACGGGTAACGCTTCCTTGTGCAGACAGGAGAAACATTGAAACGCCGAGCTGGAGTCGCCTTCCTCTGTGCCAGCCAGGAGAAAACGGGAGAAAGTAATCAAGAGATGTGTTTGATCATCGGAGGAATGAGGAAATGATCGATCAGTTTGCGAGGGCGGTGAGGACGTGTTGAATAGCCGAGGGGAAAACGGGAACGATCATAGATATGACAGGGAGACATGGACGAGGACGGTGTACCAGAACAAATCAAAATAAACACAGGAACAGCTAGGCAGCAGCGGGCAGAAGGCACTCACAGCAGCCCGCTGTCCTTCTCAAGAGCTCTTCAGTTCTTCATGAAATCGCTGGGCTGCTCGCCCTCCAGTGTTGCTCCTGGCCAATCCCAGCGCCACAGGGCGTGGTTATTGCTTATCCTATGTTGGGTTAGAAATCTAAAAGGGGGATCGTGTGTGTGTGTGTGTGTGTGTGTGTGTGTGTGTGTGTGTGTGTGTGTGTGTGTCTGTCTGTCTGTCTGTCTGTCTGTCTGTCTGTCTGTCTGTCTGTCTGCACACTCACACCGAGTAAACTGTATTGTTGAATGTAAAAAAAAAAGCACTTCATGTGTGTATATATATATATATATATATTTTTTTTTTTTTGTCATTTGTGTCCTAACGAATAATATTTACATGTCTGATGTCAATACAGTTCAAAATAAAAGAATTGAGAGTGAGTTATGCCTGAGATTGTGCCCTTTTACAAAAATGCTTTTTTCTCCCTTTTCTCTTCCCAGACAGGCTTTTTTGGTGAACATGGGGTGTATAAAAAGGGTTATAAGTAGAGTACAGAACATGCTAAAAGCTAACTTTCTTTTTGGGGGTGAAAGTAGAGACTTAGATCTTCATTTCGAGGTATTGGACATCACTGTAGTCCTCGTACAGAATTTACTGTGGGTCTTGAAAGATGACCAAACATTATGGAAATACTTGGCCTGTGCCAAAAATGCCAGTCAGATATTGGCAGTGAATGAGTTAAAGGGGAGAAATAATCAAGCAAAATAACGTTTCCAAACTTTTTTTGAGGAGTTTATTTTAATCGTATTTTATCGAATGAACAAAATAAATAATAATCGGCATTATATATCGGCCATCGGCCGCCCTGCTCTCTAAAGATCGGCATCGGCCATTGAGAAAGCAATATCGGTCGACCTCTACTGAACACTGCAAAAGCCTTTTGAACAAACATGCTAGCATCAATGTATTGCACAGACACACACACACAGATTTCCTTAACTCACTATAACATATTACAATGTGCGCCGTTTACCTTTTTCCAGCTCATGAAGTGGTGACGTCCTGAGTAGGGGCTCCGTTTTGGAAGCATCTGGCTGGACCTCAGTCACCTTGGCTTGTTGTTGTCCCTTAGTAAGAGCAGGTTTGATGGGGGTGGCGCTCTTGCTCCTCCTGGTGGGAGTCTTGAGCTTTTCAGCAGAAATTTGGTCAACCGCCTCACTCAATGTGAGCCTCTGGGGGGCTGCAGGAAGTCCTCTCTGCGTCTGAGGCACGCTGACAGAAGATTTCTGTGGAGTCTTAGTTGGAGTCGTACTCTTCCCAGGTGAAGACGTCCTCTTTGGTGTGGGTGCTGCTCGAAGCTCTTCAAACCTGAAATCACAATGAATAACAAAATGTTAATGCTTCTCAGTCACATTTAGTGTTCAAATGTGTTCTGTATCTGGATGGATACGCTATAATGATATCGCATATTATCCAATCACTTGCTTTGCATTTACACCTGGTATTTACATGTTTACATGTGTTACATGTGTTAATGTCTAGATGCTGTTCATTGTGATCAGATCTCATTGTGTGTGCACTGTGCAAAGCAGGCAAAGGGGTGGAGAGGTGGAAATGTCAACAAAACCAAACATGGCAAGCGTAGCACAATACTGTACAGCATGCATTTAACTTAAGGCAGAGACAACTCTTTCATGGATGGGAGGCAACAGAAATCATGCTTGCAGCTACTGTGAATGCATCTCAGAGACGGTTGCCAACTTTGTTTGATGATGGAGAGTATTGACCATGTTTTTCAAAGCATACAGTTATGGTAAGGAATTATATCACAGTTATCATGACTTCAAAGTCATGATGTTTCTGCCCTGTGGGCGGTTCTTTCACACAAACGCAAACACACGGATACCAGTTACACCTGGCTGCCTGTGGCTGGTTTAATGCATGCTGTGTGTTTACACAATGCATTCATTCACATTTTGCTTGGAGATAAGTTCTCCAGCTACAGAGATATAGATCACATTTTAATAGATTGTGTATGAATGGGGTGTAGAGAATTGATGCCAATAGTGACAGTAATTCTGAAACGTCTGTTTGTACCCATTGAGCAACCCCTCCAAAAAGCTTGCAAAACCAACCTGTAAGAACATCGAATGGTAGTGATAACATCTCCGTGTTTCAAACGTTCAGGCTGCTCCAACGCCAACTCCTCTCCGTTGAGACGGGTTGGATGCTTTGTGCTCATATTGATCAGAATGACCTGGGGGGAAAAAACAACAATCAAAATACATGAAAATACAAACACACAACATGCTGTGTTCATGTAGCTTAAAGGAACACTCCGCCCATTTTCAACCAGCTTTGTATCATTAGAACATCAGTAGTATATCAGAAAACTGTAAACGGTTTTGACACTAACTCAAATGAATAACTCATTAACTCAAATCAACTCTCAATAACTGTCAAACTATTCATCATTCATCTAGTTTGACAGTTCTTGAGAGTTGATTTGAGTTAATGAGTTATTAATTTGAGTTAGTGTGGACCAGTGATGTCACTGGTCCACACTTTAACACTCAATAACTGTCAAATTAAATGACAGACTTCAAAACCGTTTACAGTTTTCTGATATACTACTGATGTTCTAATGATACAAAGCTGGTTGAAAATGGGCAGAGTGTTCCTTTAAGAGAGGAGAATACTGGTGTCTTTTAGACAGGGATGCAAACTCATGTATGGTGAAAAAAGAGCGATGTGGGGGAGGGGTTGTGCCGCGCTGCTTTGCGCGGCACGGCACACTGCACCATCGCAACAGTTATTTCACTATTTCTCTATAAAACTCGTCCATTGACAAGAACAACAAAAGCAATCGACACATTTCTGTGCTGAATGAGTGAATATTTAACAAACGGCAGCATTATTCATCTATAAAGGAGAAGTGTGGAACAGTGGCACATCAAAAAATCACAACTATCCATTTAAGTGTGCAGACAGAAGCAGGAAAGATGAACACGCCCGGTATGATCCTTTAAACATGTATTGCTGTGGCAGGTTCATGTCAGTGAGTGTTCAATATGTAGTTACCTCTTCGTTTGCATCGAGTTCAAATCTGCAATGCTCCCAGGGAAATTCACAAAGATGAATGCGAAGAGGTTTCCTATGAGATCACAGAGAAGCAAGTTGTCAGTACAACAAACAAACTTAGAAGACTTGTTCATCTTACTTATTCATCACATCTGATCGAAAGACAAGGGCAGACACAAAATCATTCACTTAAAGCAGCTACGAGCAAGATTTTTGATCGTTATTAAACAGTCTAAATTTAATATCACTTTACCTCTAATAGTAGACGAGACCAACGCAGAGTAGTCTCGCTTGAACCCCGAGTGAATCGGCCAGTGTTGTCTCTGTCTGTGGCCGGGGCAGATCAGGAAGTGAAATGAAACGGTTTGCGGCAGCCACTTCGGCCATAACCACAAAATAACAAAATTACTTCCAAAAAAACTGTTAGAATATAACGAGAGATGTTCGCGAGAGTAGCAAGCCCCTGCATGGCGTTCTCCTTGTTTATGGTCTGTTGCTAGGCAGAGCGAAACGGCAGAAGGTAGGCAGCTGCTGTAAACCGTTTCGTTTCACTTCCGGGTTTATCCGGCCCGCAGGTAGACAGATAGAGAGAGAGAGCCCCCTGGTGACGCGAGGTTAGACAGACACAGACTCTATAATCATCAAGAGAGCAATCTCCGATTCACACGGCTTTGGTCTCAGCTACTATTATAGGTAAGATGTGATGCATCAATATTGTAATTATACTGTTTAATAACAATCGAAAATCTTGCTCGTAGCTGCTTCAAGTGCCCTATTGTGGGATGAAAAAAGGTGACTGTCACCTAACGGTGACTAGTTTACATCCCTGAGAAACCCAAATAAAATAAAATCACAATGGTGACATCCAGACTATAAAACTCACGTTTCAATGAAGGCCTCTGCTGCTTCAAATGCTGCGATCACCGCCTGCCATTCAGGATTTGACCATTTCATCCATAGGCCTACAGGCTCCCATGAAGACAGCAGGTGATGGTCTTCGGTATCGCCTCTGCTCCTGGTAAGCTTCACCAACCGCCCGTGTAGTGGCATGTTGTACCTATAAACAGCAAAGGAAGAGTTAGCTAGAACACTGCACAGCAAGGATCTATTTTCTGTCTGACTTCAGTCATCTAACATTAAACAGGCAGCCAACTGAGGGCAAAGTGTGTGTGTATGTGTGTGCGATATCTCTCTTTACTGTGATTCACTACAAAAAAATAGGATAAATTAAGCAGAAATAAGATAAATTATGATGATGATTAATACTAGACCGTGTGCCCACCGTCTATGAGCTACGGCTAGCCTGTTTGCTAAAGCTGTCCTCCCCCACATACATGTCTACCAAAATTGCTCCCCTTCACACATCGTCCATTCTGTCATCCATTTTCTATTCCGCTGCAAACGCCTCCTTCATGATATCATTCACCTCTTTCCCTGAAATGTCCTGAACGTTTCAAAACCTCCTGGCAGCATCCAGCACCATCTTAAAGGAGAATTTCATTTTTTTTTTTAACCTGGAGCCCTCTCCTCACATTAATTATTATCCGACGACTCACCCAGTGTTTTCCGCAGCGTTTTTGTCCGTCTTAGGCGTTGTTTTGAGATCAATAGTGTGCAAGCCAGTTCTAGAATGGAGCTCCGTGGGGGCCACGTAGCAGCGTGCTTTTCATCCATGTTCAGACAGTTTTATTCCCGTTTTCGACCTATATCGTCATAATCCGATCCCTAAAGAACCAGACTGCTATTCTCCCCCTCCATTCTCCATTCCCCCTCTATTCTTCCCGGATCCCATTTCCTCCTGTCGGGTCAGCTAGACCAACTCTCGTCAAGTCCCGCGAGACTTTCCTGCTGCTGGCCTGTGGACTGACTTGACGAGATTTGGTCTCACTGACACGACAGGAGGAAATGGGATGCCTGTAACTACCGCTGAAAAGAGCCCGGGGGAGAATTAGCAGTCTGATGGTTCTTTAGGGATCAGTTTATGACGATATGGGTCGAAAACGGGAATAAAACTATCTATTTACATGGATGAAAAGCACGCTGCCACGTGGCCCCCACGGAGCTCCATTCTAGAACTGGCTTGCACACTATTGATCTCAAAACAACGCCTAAGACGGACAAAAACGCTGCGGAGAACACTGGGTCATCTCTTTCTCTGATAACTCTAACCCTATCGTATGTCAAATAATGTAACCTGTCTACGGGCATGGTTCAAAATTGAGGTAAAGAAGGGTAAATTTGGTCAAAAGTATGTATTAACTCAATAGTGTTTGCGACTACTTCTAGATGCATAAATAGATTGCTTGGCCCCCAAAACATAGGGTTAGACACCACAACCAAGTAAAAAGACCAAGAAATGACCAAGTTATGGCTAAAAATGTGATTTTTCAGGGAAAACGGTGGTCATCTTAGATTTGTCCCCTGCACACTTTTTTCTTGGACCTGAGGCCAAAACTTTTGTCATTTTATGTCAAGATAGGGCAAATGGAATACAAAAAACAGACCTAAGCGAAACAAAAAATTACCCATTTATAGACCACTCCTAGACACACACTTTTCTCCCTCTCTCTACCTAGCAAGTCACACACTTTTCTCCCTCTCTCTACCCAGGAAGTCACACACTTTTCTCCCTCTCTCTACCTAGCAAGTCACACACTTTTCTCCCTCTCTCTACCTAGAAAGTCACACACTTGTCTCCCTCTCTCTACCTAGAAAGTCACACACTTTTCTCCCTCTCTACCTAGCAAGTCACACACTTTTCTCCCTCTCTACCTAGCAAGTCACACACTTTTCTCCCTCTCTACCTAGCAAGTCACACACTTTTCTCCCTCTCTCTACCTAGCAAGTCACACACTTTTCTCCCTCTCTCTACCTAGCAAGTCACACACTTTTCTCCCTCTCTCTACACAGAAAGTCACACAGTTTTCTCCCTCTCTCTACCTAGCAAGTCACACACTTTTCTCCCTCTCTCTACCTAGCAAGTCACACACTTTTCTCCCTCTCTCTACCTAGCAAGTCACACACTTTTCTCCCTCTCTCTACCTAGCAAGTCACACACTTTTCTCCCTCTCTCTACCTAGCAAGTCACACACTTTTCTCCCTCTCTCTACCTAGCAAGTCACACACTTTTCTCCCTCTCTCTACCTAGCAAGTCACACACTTTTCTCCCTCTCTCTAGCTAGCAAGTCACACACTTTTCTCCCTCTCTCTACCTAGCAAGTCACACACTTTTCTCCCTCTCTCTAGCTAGCAAGTCACACTTTTCTCCCTCTCTCTACCCAGGAAGTCACACACTTTTCTCCCTCTCTCTACACAGAAAGTCACACAGTTTTCTCTCTCTCTCTACCTAGCAAGTCACGCAGTTTTCTCCCTCTCTCTACCTAGCAAGTCACACACTTTTCTCCCTCTCTCTACCTAGCAAGTCACACACTTTTCTCCCTCTCTACCTAGCAAGTCACGCACTTTTCTCCCTCTCTCTACCTAGCAAGTCACACACTTTTCTCTCTCTCTACCTAGCAAGTCACACACTTTTCTCCCTCTCTCTACCTAGCAAGTCACACACTTTTCTCCCTCTCTCTACCTAGAAAGTCACACACTTTTCTCCCTCTCTCTACCTAGCAAGTCACACACTTTTCTCCCTCTCTACCTAGCAAGTCACACACTTTTCTCCCTCTCTACCTAGAAAGTCACACACTTTTCTCCATCTCTCTACCTAGAAAGTCACACACTTTTCTCCCTCTCTCTACCTAGAAAGTCACACACTTTTCTCCCTCTCTCTACCTAGAAAGTCACACACTTTTCTCCCTCTCTCTACCTAGAAAGTCACACACTTTTCTCCATCTCTCTACCTAGAAAGTCACACACTTGTCTCCCTCTCTCTACCTAGAAAGTCACACACTTTTCTCCATCTCTCTACCTAGAAAGTCACACACTTTTCTCCCTCTCTCTACCTAGCAAGTCACACACTTTTCTCCCTTTCTCTACCTAGAAAGTCACACACTTTTCTCCCTCTCTCTACCTAGCAAGTCACACACTTTTCTCCCTCTCTCTACCTAGCAAGTCACACACTTTTCTCCCTCTCTCTACCTAGCAAGTCACACACTTTTCTCCCTCTCTGTACCTAGAAAGTCACACACTTTTCTCTCTCTCTACACAGAAAGTCACACACTTTTCTCCCTCTCTCTACCTAGCAAGTCACACACTTTTCTCCCTCTCTCTACACAGAAAGTCACACACTTTTCTCCCTCTCTCTACCTAGCAAGTCACACACTTTTCTCCCTTTCTCTACCTAGAAAGTCACACACTTTTCTCCCTCTCTCTACCTAGCAAGTCACACACTTTTCTCCCTCTCTCTACCTAGCAAGTCACACACTTTTCTCCCTCTCTCTACCTAGAAAGTCACACACTTTTCTCCCTCTCTCTACCTAGCAAGTCACACACTTTTCTCCCTCTCTACCTAGCAAGTCACACACTTTTCTCCCTCTCTCTAGCTAGCAAGTCACACACTTTTCTCCCTCTCTACCTAGCAAGTCACACACTTTTCTCCCTCTCTCTACCTAGCAAGTCACACACTTTTCTCCCTCTCTCTACCTAGCAAGTCACACACTTTTCTCCCTCTCTCTACCTAGCAAGTCACACACTTTTCTCCCTCTCTCTACCTAGCAAGTCACACACTTTTCTCCCTCTCTACCTAGCAAGTCACACACTTTTCTCCCTCTCTCTACCTAGCAAGTCACACACTTTTCTCCCTCTCTCTACCTAGCAAGTCACACACTTTTCTCCCTCTCTACCTAGCAAGTCACACACTTTTCTCCCTCTCTCTACCTAGCAAGTCACACACTTTTCTCCCTCTCTACCTAGCAAGTCACACACTTTTCTCCCTCTCTCTACCTAGCAAGTCACACACTTTTCTCCCTCTCTCTACCTAGCAAGTCACACACTTTTCTCCCTCTCTCTACCTAGCAAGTCACACACTTTTCTCCCTCTCTCTACCTAGCAAGTCACACACTTTTCTCTCTCTCTACCTAGCAAGTCACACACTTTTCTCCCTCTCTACCTAGCAAGTCACACACTTTTCTCCCTCTCTCTACCTAGCAAGTCACACACTTTTCTCCCTCTCTCTACCCAGCAAGTCACACACTTTTCTCCCTCTCTACCTAGCAAGTCACACACTTTTCTCCCTCTCTCTACCTAGAAAGTCACACACTTTTCTCCCTCTCTCTACCTAGAAAGTCACACACTTTTCTCCCTCTCTCTACCTAGCAAGTCACACACTTTTCTCCCTCTCTACCTAGCAAGTCACACACTTTTCTCCCTCTCTACCTAGCAAGTCACACACTTTTCTCCCTCTCTACCTAGCAAGTCACACTTTTCTCCCTCTCTCTACCTAGCAAGTCACACACTTTTCTCCCTCTCTCTACCTAGCAAGTCACACACTTTTCTCCCTCTCTCTACCTAGCAAGTCACACACTTCTCTCTCTCTACCTAGCAAGTCACACACTTTTCTCCCTCTCTCTACCTAGCAAGTCACACACTTTTCTCCCTCTCTACCTAGCAAGTCACACACTTTTCTCTCTCTCTACCTAGCAAGTCACACACTTTTCTCCCTCTCTCTACCTAGCAAGTCACACACTCTTCTCTCTCTCTACCTAGCAAGTCACACACTTTTCTCTCTCTCTACCTAGCAAGTCACACACTTTTCTCCCTCTCTCTACGTAGCAAGTCACACACTTTTCTCCCTCTCTACCTAGCAAGTCACACACTTTTCTCCCTCTCTACCTAGCAAGTCACACACTTTTCTCTCTCTCTACCTAGCAAGTCACACTTTTCTCCCTCTCTACCTAGCAAGTCACACACTTTTCTCCCTCTCTCTACCTAGCAAGTCACACACTTTTCTCCCTCTCTACCTAGCAAGTCACACACTTTTCTCCCTCTCTCTAGCTAGCAAATCACACACTTTTCTCCCTCTCTACCTAGCAAGTCACACACTTTTCTCCCTCTCTCTACCTAGCAAGTCACACACTTTTCTCCCTCTCTCTACCTAGCAAGTCACACACTTTTCTCCCTCTCTACCTAGCAAGTCACACACTTTTCTCCCTCTCTCTACCTAGCAAGTCACACACTTTTCTCCCTCTCTCTACCTAGCAAGTCACACACTTTTCTCCCTCTCTACCTAGCAAGTCACACACTTTTCTCCCTCTCTCTACCTAGCAAGTCACACACTTTTCTCCCTCTCTCTACCTAGCAAGTCACACACTTTTCTCCCTCTCTCTACCCAGCAAGTCACACACTTTTCTCCCTCTCTACCTAGCAAGTCACACACTTTTCTCTCTCTCTACCTAGCAAGTCACACACTTTTCTCCCTCTCTCTACCTAGCAAGTCACACACTTTTCTCTCTCTCTACCTAGCAAGTCACACACTTTTCTCTCTCTCTACCTAGCAAGTCACACACTTTTCTCCCTCTCTCTACGTAGCAAGTCACACACTTTTCTCCCTCTCTACCTAGCAAGTCACACACTTTTCTCCCTCTCTACCTAGCAAGTCACACACTTTTCTGTCTCTCTACCTAGCAAGTCACACACTTTTCTCCCTCTCTACCTAGCAAGTCACACACTTTTCTCCCTCTCTCTACCTAGCAAGTCACACACTTTTCTCCCTCTCTACCTAGCAAGTCACACACTTTTCTCCCTCTCTCTAGCTAGCAAGTCACACACTTTTCTCCCTCTCTACCTAGCAAGTCACACACTTTTCTCCCTCTCTCTACCTAGCAAGTCACACACTTTTCTCCCTCTCTCTACCTAGCAAGTCACACACTTTTCTCCCTCTCTACCTAGCAAGTCACACACTTTTCTCCCTCTCTACCTAGCAAGTCACACACTTTTCTCCCTTTCTCTACCTAGCAAGTCACACACTTTTCTCCCTCTCTACCTAGCAAGTCACACACTTTTCTCCCTCTCTACCTAGCAAGTCACACTTTTCTCCCTCTCTCTACCTAGCAAGTCACACACTTTTCTCCCTCTCTCTACCTAGCAAGTCACACTTTTCTCCCTCTCTCTACCTAGCAAGTCACACACTTTTCTCCCTCTCTCTACCTAGCAAGTCACACTTTTCTCTCTCTCTACCTAGCAAGTCACACTTTTCTCCCTCTCTACCTAGCAAGTCACACTTTTCTCCCTCTCTCTAGCTAGCAAGTCACACACTTTTCTCCCTCTCTCTACCTAGCAAGTCACACACTTTTCTCCCTCTCTCTACCTAGCAAGTCACACACTTTTCTCCCTCTCTCTACCTAGAAAGTCACACACTTTTCTCCCTCTCTACCTAGAAAGTCACACACTTTTCTCCCTCTCTACCTAGCAAGTCACACACTTTTCTCCCTCTCTCTACCTAGCAAATCACACACTTTTCTCCCTCTCTCTACCTAGCAAGTCACACACTTTTCTCCCTCTCTCTACCTAGCAAGTCACACACTTTTCTCCCTCTCTACCTAGAAAGTCACACACTTTTCTCCCTCTCTACCTAGCAAGTCACACACTTTTCTCCCTCTCTCTACCTAGCAAGTCACACACTTTTCTCCCTCTCTCTACCTAGCAAGTCACACACTTTTCTCCCTCTCTACCTAGCAAGTCACACATTTTTCTCTCTCTCTCTACCTAGCAAGTCACACACTTTTCTCTCTCTCTCTACCTAGCAAGTCACACATTTTTCTCTCTCTCTCTACCTAGCAAGTCACACATTTTTCTCTCCCTCTCTACCTAGCAAGTCACACACTTTTCTCTCTCTCTCTACCTAGCAAGTCACACTTTTCTCCCTCTCTCTACCTAGCAAGTCACACACTTTTCTCCCTCTCTCTACCTAGCAAGTCACACTTTTCTCTCTCTCTACCTAGCAAGTCACACTTTTCTCCCTCTCTACCTAGCAAGTCACACTTTTCTCCCTCTCTCTAGCTAGCAAGTCACACACTTTTCTCCCTCTCTCTACCTAGCAAGTCACACACTTTTCTCCCTCTCTCTACCTAGCAAGTCACACACTTTTCTCCCTCTCTCTACCTAGAAAGTCACACACTTTTCTCCCTCTCTACCTAGAAAGTCACACACTTTTCTCCCTCTCTACCTAGCAAGTCACACACTTTTCTCCCTCTCTCTACCTAGCAAATCACACACTTTTCTCCCTCTCTCTACCTAGCAAGTCACACACTTTTCTCCCTCTCTCTACCTAGCAAGTCACACACTTTTCTCCCTCTCTACCTAGAAAGTCACACACTTTTCTCCCTCTCTACCTAGCAAGTCACACACTTTTCTCCCTCTCTCTACCTAGCAAGTCACACACTTTTCTCCCTCTCTCTACCTAGCAAGTCACACACTTTTCTCCCTCTCTACCTAGCAAGTCACACATTTTCTCCCTCTCTCTACCTAGCAAGTCACACACTTTTCTCCCTCTCTCTACCTAGCAAGTCACACACTTTTCTCCCTCTCTACCTAGCAAGTCACACACTTTTCTCCCTCTCTCTACATAGCAAATCACACACTTTTCTCTCTCTCTACCTAGCAAGTCACACACTTTTCTCCCTCTCTACCTAGCAAGTCACACACTTTTCTCTCTCTCTACCTAGCAAGTCACACACTTTTCTCTCTCTCTACCTAGCAAGTCACACACTTTTCTCCCTCTCTACCTAGCAAGTCACACACTTTTCTCCCTCTCTACCTAGCAAGTCACACACTTTTCTCCCTCTCTACCTAGCAAGTCACACACTTTTCTCCCTCTCTACCTAGCAAGTCACACACTTTTCTCCCTTTCTCTACCTAGCAAGTCACACACTTTTCTCCCTCTCTACCTAGCAAGTCACACACTTTTCTCCCTCTCTACCTAGCAAGTCACACTTTTCTCCCTCTCTACCTAGCAAGTCACACACTTTTCTCCCTCTCTCTACCTAGCAAGTCACACTTTTCTCTCTCTCTACCTAGCAAGTCACACACTTTTCTCCCTCTCTACCTAGCAAGTCACACTTTTCTCCCTCTCTCTAGCTAGCAAGTCACACACTTTTCTCCCTCTCTCTACCTAGCAAGTCACACACTTTTCTCCCTCTCTCTACCTAGCAAGTCAGACACTTTTCTCCCTCTCTCTACCTAGAAAGTCACACACTTTTCTCCCTCTCTACCTAGAAAGTCACACACTTTTCTCCCTCTCTACCTAGCAAGTCACACACTTTTCTCCCTCTCTCTACCTAGCAAGTCACACACTTTTCTCCCTCTCTCTACCTAGAAAGTCACACACTTTTCTCCCTCTCTCTACCTAGCAAATCACACACTTTTCTCCCTCTCTCTACCTAGCAAGTCACACACTTTTCTCCCTCTCTCTACCTAGCAAGTCACACACTTTTCTCCCTCTCTACCTAGAAAGTCACACACTTTTCTCCCTCTCTACCTAGCAAGTCACACACTTTTCTCCCTCTCTCTACCTAGCAAGTCACACACTTTTCTCCCTCTCTCTACCTAGCAAGTCACACACTTTTCTCCCTCTCTACCTAGCAAGTCACACATTTTCTCCCTCTCTCTACCTAGCAAGTCACACACTTTTCTCCCTCTCTCTACCTAGCAAGTCACACACTTTTCTCCCTCTCTACCTAGCAAGTCACACACTTTTCTCCCTCTCTCTACCTAGCAAGTCACACACTTTTCTCCCTCTCTACCTAGCAAGTCACACATTTTCTCCCTCTCTCTACCTAGCAAGTCACACACTTTTCTCCCTCTCTCTACCTAGCAAGTCACACACTTTTCTCTCTCTCTACCTAGCAAGTCACACACTTTTCTCCCTCTCTACCTAGCAAGTCACACACTTTTCTCTCTCTCTACCTAGCAAGTCACACACTTTTCTCTCTCTCTACCTAGCAAGTCACACACTTTTCTCCCTCTCTACCTAGCAAGTCACACACTTTTCTCTCTCTCTACCTAGCAAATCACACACTTTTCTCCCTCTCTCTAGCTAGCAAGTCACACACTTTTCTCCCTCTCTCTACCTAGCAAGTCACACACTTTTCTCCCTCTCTACCTAGCAAGTCACACACTTTTCTCCCTCTCTACCTAGCAAGTCACACACTTTTCTCCCTCTCTACCTAGCAAGTCACACACTTTTCTCCCTCTCTCTACCTAGCAAGTCACACACTTTTCTCCCTCTCTCTACCTAGCAAGTCACACACTTTTCTCCCTCTCTCTACCTAGCAAGTCACACACTTTTCTCCCTCTCTACCTAGCAAGTCACACACTTTTCTCCCTCTCTCTACCTAGCAAGTCACACACTTTTCTCCCTCTCTCTACCTAGCAAGTCACACACTTTTCTCCCTCTCTCTACCTAGCAAGTCACACACTTTTCTCCCTCTCTCTACCTAGCAAGTCACACACTTTTCTCCCTCTCTACCTAGCAAGTCACACACTTTTCTCCCTCTCTACCTAGCAAGTCACACACTTTTCTCCCTCTCTACCTAGCAAGTCACACACTTTTCTCCCTCTCTCTACCTAGCAAGTCACACACTTTTCTCCCTCTCTACCTAGCAAGTCACACACTTTTCTCCCTCTCTCTACCTAGCAAGTCACACACTTTTCTCCCTCTCTCTACCTAGCAAGTCACACACTTTTCTCTCTCTCTACCCAGCAAGTCACACACTTTTCTCCCTCTCTCTACCTAGCAAGTCACACACTTTTCTCCCTCTCTCTACCTAGCAAGTCACACACTTTTCTCTCTCTCTACCTAGCAAGTCACACTTTTCTCCCTCTCTCTACCTAGCAAGTCACACACTTTTCTCCCTCTCTACCTAGCAAGTCACACACTTTTCTCTCTCTCTACCTAGCAAGTCACACACTTTTCTCCCTCTCTCTACCTAGCAAGTCACACACTTTTCTCTCTCTCTACCTAGCAAGTCACACACTTTTCTCTCTCTCTACCTAGCAAGTCACACACTTTTCTCCCTCTCTCTACGTAGCAAGTCACACACTTTTCTCCCTCTCTACCTAGCAAGTCACACACTTTTCTCCCTCTCTCTACCTAGCAAGTCACACACTTTTCTCTCTCTCTACCTAGCAAGTCACACACTTTTCTCCCTCTCTACCTAGCAAGTCACACACTTTTCTCCCTCTCTACCTAGCAAGTCACACACTTTTCTCTCTCTCTACCTAGCAAGTCACACACTTTTCTCCCTCTCTCTACGTAGCAAGTCACACACTTTTCTCCCTCTCTACCTAGCAAGTCACACACTTTTCTCCCTCTCTACCTAGCAAGTCACACACTTTTCTCTCTCTCTACCTAGCAAGTCACACACTTTTCTCCCTCTCTCTACGTAGCAAGTCACACACTTTTCTCCCTCTCTACCTAGCAAGTCACACACTTTTCTCCCTCTCTCTACCTAGCAAGTCACACACTTTTCTCTCTCTCTACCTAGCAAGTCACACACTTTTCTCCCTCTCTACCTAGCAAGTCACACACTTTTCTCCCTCTCTCTACCTAGCAAGTCACACACTTTTCTCCCTCTCTACCTAGCAAGTCACACTTTTCTCCCTCTCTCTACCTAGCAAGTCACACACTTTTCTCCCTCTCTCTACCTAGCAAGTCACACTTTTCTCTCTCTCTACCTAGCAAGTCACACACTTTTCTCCCTCTCTACCTAGCAAGTCACACTTTTCTCCCTCTCTCTAGCTAGCAAGTCACACACTTTTCTCCCTCTCTCTACCTAGTAAGTCACACACTTTTCTCCCTCTCTCTACCTAGCAAGTCACACACTTTTCTCCCTCTCTCTACCTAGCAAGTCACACACTTTTCTCCCTCTCTCTACCTAGCAAGTCACACACTTTTCTCCCTCTCTCTACCTAGCAAGTCACACACTATTCTCCCTCTCTCTACCTAGCAAGTCACACACTTTTCTCCCTCTCTCTACCTAGCAAGTCACACACTTTTCTCCCTCTCTACCTAGCAAGTCACACACTTTTCTCTCTCTCTACCTAGCAAGTCACACACTTTTCTCCCTCTCTCTACCTAGCAAGTCACACACTTTTCTCCCTCTCTCTACCTAGCAAGTCACACACTTTTCTCCCTCTCTCTACCTAGAAAGTCACACACTTTTCTCCCTCTCTCTACCTAGCAAATCACACACTTTTCTCCCTCTCTCTACCTAGCAAGTCACACACTTTTCTCCCTCTCTCTACCTAGAAAGTCACACACTTTTCTCCCTCTCTACCTAGCAAGTCACACACTTTTCTCCCTCTCTCTACCTAGCAAGTCACACACTTTTCTCCCTCTCTCTACCTAGCAAGTCACACACTTTTCTCCCTCTCTCTACCTAGCAAGTCACACACTTTTCTCCCTCTCTCTACCTAGCAAGTCACACACTTTTCTCCCTCTCTACCTAGCAAGTCACACACTTTTCTCCCTCTCTCTACCTAGCAAGTCACACACTTTTCTCCCTCTCTCTACCTAGCAAGTCACACACTTTTCTCCCTCTCTACCTAGCAAGTCACACACTTTTCTCCCTCTCTCTAACTAGCAAATCACACACTTTTCTCCCTCTCTCTACCTAGCAAGTCACACACTTTTCTCCCTCTCTCTACCTAGCAAGTCACACACTTTTCTCTCTCTCTACCTAGCAAATCACACACTTTTCTCCCTCTCTCTACCTAGCAAGTCACACACTTTTCTCTCTCTCTACCTAGCAAGTCACACACTTTTCTCCCTCTCTCTACCTAGCAAGTCACACACTTTTCTCCCTCTCTACCTAGCAAGTCACACACTTTTCTCCCTCTCTACCTAGCAAGTCACACACTTTTCTCCCTCTCTACCTAGCAAGTCACACACTTTTCTCCCTCTCTCTACCTAGCAAGTCACACTTTTCTCCCTCTCTCTACCTAGCAAGTCACACACTTTTCTCCCTCTCTCTACCTAGCAAGTCACACACTTTTCTCCCTCTCTACCTAGCAAGTCACACACTTTTCTCCCTCTCTCTACCTAGCAAGTCACACACTTTTCTCCCTCTCTCTACCTAGCAAGTCACACACTTTTCTCCCTCTCTCTACCTAGCAAGTCACACTTTTCTCTCTCTCTACCCAGCAAGTCACACACTTTTCTCCCTCTCTCTACCTAGCAAGTCACACACTTTTCTCCCTCTCTCTACCTAGCAAGTCACACACTTTTCTCCCTCTCTCTACCTAGCAAGTCACACACTTTTCTCCCTCTCTACCTAGCAAGTCACACACTTTTCTCCCTCTCTACCTAGCAAGTCACACACTTTTCTCCCTCTCTACCTAGCAAGTCACACACTTTTCTCCCTCTCTCTACCTAGCAAGTCACACACTTTTCTCCCTCTCTCTACCTAGCAAGTCACACACTTTTCTCCCTCTCTCTACCTAGCAAGTCACACACTTTTCTCCCTCTCTACCTAGCAAGTCACACACTTTTCTCTCTCTCTACCTAGCAAGTCACACACTTTTCTCCCTCTCTCTACCTAGCAAGTCACACACTTTTCTCCCTCTCTCTACCTAGCAAGTCACACACTTTTCTCTCTCTCTACCTAGCAAGTCACACACTTTTCTCCCTCTCTCTACCTAGCAAGTCACACACTTTTCTCCCTCTCTCTACCTAGCAAGTCACACACTTTTCTCTCTCTACCTAGCAAGTCACACACTTTTCTCCCTCTCTCTACCTAGCAAGTCACACACTTTTCTCTCTCTCTACCTAGCAAGTCACACACTTTTCTCTCTCTCTACCTAGCAAGTCACACACTTTTCTCCCTCTCTACCTAGCAAGTCACACACTTTTCTCCCTCTCTCTACCTAGCAAGTCACACACTTTTCTCTCTCTCTACCTAGCAAGTCACACACTTTTCTCCCTCTCTACCTCTCTACCTAGCAAGTCACACACTTTTCTCCCTCTCTACCTAGCAAGTCACACACTTTTCTCCCTCTCTCTACCTAGCAAGTCACACACTTTTCTCTCTCTCTACCTAGCAAGTCACACACTTTTCTCCCTCTCTACCTAGCAAGTCACACACTTTTCTCCCTCTCTACCTCTCTACCTAGCAAGTCACACACTTTTCTCCCTCTCTACCTAGCAAGTCACACACTTTTCTCCCTCTCTCTACCTAGCAAGTCACACACTTTTCTCCCTCTCTACCTAGCAAGTCACACTTTTCTCCCTCTCTCTACCTAGCAAGTCACACACTTTTCTCCCTCTCTCTACCTAGCAAGTCACACTTTTCTCTCTCTCTACCTAGCAAGTCACACACTTTTCTCCCTCTCTACCTAGCAAGTCACACTTTTCTCCCTCTCTCTAGCTAGCAAGTCACACACTTTTCTCCCTCTCTCTACCTAGCAAGTCACACACTTTTCTCCCTCTCTCTACCTAGCAAGTCACACACTTTTCTCCCTCTCTCTACCTAGCAAGTCACACACTTTTCTCCCTCTCTCTACCTAGCAAGTCACACACTTTTCTCCCTCTCTCTACCTAGCAAGTCACACACTTTTCTCCCTCTCTCTACCTAGCAAGTCACACACTTTTCTCCCTCTCTCTACCTAGCAAGTCACACACTTTTCTCCCTCTCTCTACCTAGCAAGTCACACACTTTTCTCCCTCTCTACCTAGCAAGTCACACACTTTTCTCTCTCTCTACCTAGCAAGTCACACACTTTTCTCCCTCTCTCTACCTAGCAAGTCACACACTTTTCTCCCTCTCTCTACCTAGCAAGTCACACACTTTTCTCCCTCTCTCTACCTAGCAAGTCACACACTTTTCTCCCTCTCTCTACCTAGCAAGTCACACACTTTTCTCTCTCTCTACCCAGCAAGTCACACACTTTTCTCCCTCTCTCTACCTAGCAAGTCACACACTTTTCTCCCTCTCT
The DNA here is from genome assembly GCF_964638095.1 of Poromitra crassiceps. NCBI lineage: Eukaryota > Metazoa > Chordata > Actinopteri > Beryciformes > Melamphaidae > Poromitra > Poromitra crassiceps. The sequence goes on from NW_028152129.1 coordinate 213,709, forward strand.
CTACCTAGCAAGTCACACACTTTTCTCTCTCTCTACCTAGCAAGTCACACACTTTTCTCCCTCTCTCTACCTAGCAAGTCACACACTTTTCTCTCTCTACCTAGTAGGGATGCCTTTATCGATTAGTTTTCCTGTCGATTACCCTTAAATTCTGAAGACGATTAGTCGATTAGTCTATAAGCAAAAAAAAAAAAAAAAAAAAATTTTTTTTTTTTTTTTTTTAATTTAAATTAATAATAAAAAAAATTAATAATAATAATAATCAGGACGCCATCTAAATTGACCATAATTTAATCTATGTCAAAACATTCAACATGCAATTATTACATGTATTTATTTGCATTATCGTGCACACAGGCAACGACTTTCTCTTCCAGTTTCCAGTCACTGACTGCTTCTCGCAGGTGTGCTGCCAGATTTTCACCGCTATGCCTGTCCTCCATGGGGCGGGTTTGTAGAACACAGCTACAGAGCTGTCCACGTTCGTTGATGAAATGACAGGTTATTGTCACGTATGCTTCTGTTGCAATGGACGTCCAGATGTCTGACGTTATTGCCACTAGGGCTGCAACTAACGATTATTTTGATAATCGATTAATCAGTAGGGTTAGTTGTCGATTAATCGATTAATCGGATATATTGAAATCGCTCAGAAATGCTCGATTTAACCCTTTGATGCATACAATTCCAACATTACGATGATTCTAGTAGTCCCTGCAACATAAGTCTGCATCAAAACATTCTTGTTTATACTGTATTCATTAGTGGTTTATATTGGAACACTTCAAACTTGCATACAAAAAGGGGGAAACCACAACCAAGTTAAATTGTAGAAAACTGTTTTTATTTACTCAAGAACATGAACCGAACCAGTGCTATTTTTCTTTTTTCTGTCATTGACTGTCCATCAGTGCGGTACATCTTTTTTCTTTGTCCCCTCTTCTACTGTATTCAGTGGTAAACTTTATTTTAAACTTGCAAAGAAAATGAAGAGGTTTTTTTGGTGGTAGATGTTTTTTCTTTGTCCCCTCTTGTTTATAGTATACTGTATTCACACTGGTTTCTTTTAAACTTGCAAAGAAAAATGGGAATCACAAAATCACAGTTAAATTTAAAACACAAAAGTTAAATTGAAGATAACAGATTCACCCCTTCACCTCCCCTCTCCTTCACTGCCTCCTTCCTTCAGCCCTTCACCTCCTCTTTCACTGCCTACTTCCTTTAGCCCTTCACCACTTTACTTCCTCTCTCCTTCACTGCCTACTTCCTTTAGCCCTTCACCACTTCACCTCCCCTCTCTCCAGATATCTTCATATCTTCTTAAATAAAGTGCTTTAACGGACCTGCTCCTGGAATGTGTGTTCATATTTTCGCTCCATCAGTTTTGTGAAGAATGTTCTTGAAGGAAGAGTGTAGCCATGGTGGAGGGTGTTAATCATGGCAATGAAGCCTGCATCTCCAACCGTTGACATGGGCCTCATGTCGGTGACCAGCATGTTCAGGACACTGTCTGTCATGATGGCTGCTTGCCTTGGTATACAAGCCGCATTCCCCACAACGAAACGCCTCATGGTGAGTTGTTTTTTTCTGAAATGAGAAAGACAGTATGAGCGAGTATGCCTAACAGCACTATTAACATAAAACTCAATAAAACTCACTCATTGATGATTTAGTTGATAATTGCTTATGTAAAGAAGGCCTTTATATAACAGAAGCCTCAAATGAAATTTGTCCTAGCTCACTCCTTACATTAAGATGCGCGCGCGCACACACACACACACACACCAATGAACAAGGGACAACAACATCTCTTTTAGCCTTAGTTTACAGACCAAGTCTGCTCTACCACTAACGTTAGCTAGCTAACGCGTAACGTTAACTAGCCGGTCGGCTATAACGTTTAATGTTGTCGACCTGGATGCGGGCGCAATGCGCATCGACTGTTAACGTTAGATAAACAAAACAAACTATCTGCTGTCTGCTCTACCACTAACGTTAGCAACGTAACGTTAGATAAACAAACTACCGGTATCTGCTGTGAGACGAACATTTCCACTTCAAACAACAATACACATGGGTCTAATAATGTAACACTAGTTTACATGCATATCGAGTTTGTAGTAGAATAACGCTAACTTACCCCGCTGCTGAGCTCCCTTGGCACCATCCAATGATCCAACATGTTTGCGTTTAAGGTGTTCACGCAGGGCCGTTGTGCTGCCATGCCATGCAAGATCGGCTTTGCACATTTTGCACGTAACAGACTTTTTATTTCCAGTTAATATGAATTGCTCCCAAATTTGCTAAGTTTTGGGTCGAGCTGCTGCTTTCTCCTCGGCCATGTTGCCAAGTTGTTTGTCGTTTACTGCGCGTGCGCAAGGCGAGTGAGGTAGTCGGCTCCGCGACAGCGGGGCCAGGGAGTGACGTAGCCAGCACTGCGCCGCAGCAGCTGCGATCAGCTGTTGTTTTTTATCAACAAAACAGATGGCTCTGCGGTCCAACTAATCGCGAGGCAACGAATCGATGATCAAATTCGTTGCCAACGAATTTGATCATCGATTTTAATCGATTTAATCGATTAGTTGTTGCAGCCCTAATTGCCACACACTGTGCCTCCTCTAACTGCTGTTTAATGTACTCAGTCATTTTGCCATGGCTCACCTCCACTCTGGATGTTATCAAGGTGCGCCCCGGCACGGTGTATGCGGGCTCGACAAAGTTCATCAACTTGCGAAAGCCTTCGCCCTCGACAAAGCACAGTGGTAGCATATCGCGGGCAGTCATCTCAGCGAGGAGTTGTGTGATCGTTTCGGACCGGCGAGGGTCACATCGTCTGCGGGGTTCTGCAGTAAAAGCTGTGATACTGGTCTGCCTGCTACTATCCGCATCATCTCCTCCACGCAAGTTTACGTCGAGATGCTTGTTCTGAAGGTGGGTCCTCATTGCAGTGGTAGAGTGGTTATATGCAAGCTTGAGAGAACATAGCCGACACACAACCTTGTTGTCTCTTTCTTCATCAAAGTATTGCCAAACTTTGCTAGTTTTCTGTCGCGTGGCCACTGGCCATTGTTGCTCCTCCTTTCTCAACTCCTGTCCTCCGTGTGCGGGGAGGGGGGCGGAGGGGCAGTTGCCTTCAGTGACCCTGGGAATTCTACTAGCGCATGGATGACTGACGGTGAAAGACGCAAAAAATAAAAATAAAATAGTAAAATAATTGTCGATTAGTAATTTTCACTCCGACTAGTGAGTGTGTCGACGACTAATCGATTAATCGATTATTTTGCGGCACCCCTACTACCTAGCAAGTCACACACTTTTCTCCCTCTCTCTACGTAGCAAGTCACACACTTTTCTCCCTTTCTACCTAGCAAGTCACACACTTTTCTCCCTCTCTCTACCTAGCAAGTCACACACTTTTCTCTCTCTCTACCTAGCAAGTCACACACTTTTCTCCCTCTCTACCTAGCAAGTCACACACTTTTCTCCCTCTCTACCTAGCAAGTCACACACTTTTCTCCCTCTCTACCTAGCAAGTCACACACTTTTCTCCCTCTCTCTACCTAGCAAGTCACACACTTTTCTCCCTCTCTACCTAGCAAGTCACACTTTTCTCCCTCTCTCTACCTAGCAAGTCACACACTTTTCTCCCTCTCTCTACCTAGCAAGTCACACTTTTCTCTCTCTCTACCTAGCAAGTCACACACTTTTCTCCCTCTCTACCTAGCAAGTCACACTTTTCTCCCTCTCTCTAGCTAGCAAGTCACACACTTTTCTCCCTCTCTCTACCTAGCAAGTCACACACTTTTCTCCCTCTCTCTACCTAGCAAGTCACACACTTTTCTCCCTTCTCTCTACCTAGCAAGTCACACACTTTTCTCCCTCTCTCTACCTAGCAAGTCACACACTTTTCTCCCTCTCTCTACCTAGCAAATCACACTTTTCTCCCTCTCTCTACCTAGCAAGTCACACACTTTTCTCCCTCTCTCTACCTAGAAAGTCACACTTTTCTCCCTCTCTACCTAGCAAGTCACACACTTTTCTCCCTCTCTCTACCTAGCAAGTCACACTTTTCTCCCTCTCTCTACCTAGCAAGTCACACACTTTTCTCCCTCTCTCTACCTAGCAAGTCACACACTTTTCTCCCTCTCTACCTAGCAAGTCACACACTTTTCTCCCTCTCTCTACCTAGCAAGTCACACACTTTTCTCCCTCTCTACCTAGAAAGTCACACACTTTTCTCCCTCTCTACCTAGAAAGTCACACACTTTTCTCCCTCTCTACCTAGCAAGTCACACACTTTTCTCCCTCTCTCTACCTAGCAAGTCACACTTTTCTCCCTCTCTCTACCTAGCAAGTCACACACTTTTCTCCCTCTCTCTACCTAGCAAGTCACACACTTTTCTCCCTCTCTACCTAGCAAGTCACACACTTTTCTCCCTCTCTCTACCTAGCAAGTCACACACTTTTCTCCCTCTCTCTACCTAGCAAGTCACACTTTTCTCCCTCTCTACCTAGCAAGTCACACACTTTTCTCCCTCTCTCTACCTAGCAAATCACACACTTTTCTCCCTCTCTCTACCTAGCAAGTCACACACTTTTCTCTCTCTCTACCTAGCAAGTCACACACTTTTCTCCCTCTCTACCTAGCAAGTCACACACTTTTCTCTCTCTCTACCTAGCAAGTCACACACTTTTCTCTCTCTCTACCTAGCAAGTCACACACTTTTCTCCCTCTCTACCTAGCAAGTCACACACTTTTCTCTCTCTCTACCTAGCAAATCACACACTTTTCTCCCTCTCTCTACCTAGCAAGTCACACACTTTTCTCTCTCTCTACCTAGCAAGTCACACACTTTTCTCCCTCTCTCTACCTAGCAAGTCACACACTTTTCTCCCTCTCTCTACCTAGCAAGTCACACACTTTTCTCCCTCTCTCTACCTAGCAAGTCACACACTTTTCTCCCTCTCTACCTAGCAAGTCACACACTTTTCTCCCTCTCTACCTAGCAAATCACACTTTTCTCCCTCTCTCTACCTAGCAAGTCACACTTTTCTCCCTCTCTCTACCTAGAAAGTCACACACTTTTCTCCCTCTCTACCTAGCAAGTCACACACTTTTCTCCCTCTCTACCTAGCAAGTCACACACTTTTCTCCCTCTCTCTACCTAGCAAGTCACACACTTTTCTCCCTCTCTACCTAGAAAGTCACACACTTTTCTCCCTCTCTACCTAGCAAGTCACACACTTCTCTCTCTCTACCTAGCAAGTCACACACTTTTCTCCCTCTCTCTACCTAGCAAGTCACACACTTTTCTCCCTCTCTCTACCTAGCAAGTCACACTTTTCTCCCTCTCTACCTAGCAAGTCACACTTTTCTCCCTCTCTCTACCTAGCAAGTCACACTTTTCTCCCTCTCTCTACCTAGCAAGTCACACTTTTCTCCCTCTCTACCTAGCAAGTCACACACTTTTCTCCCTCTCTCTACCTAGCAAGTCACACACTTTTCTCCCTCTCTCTACCTAGCAAGTCACACTTTTCTCCCTCTCTACCTAGCAAGTCACACACTTTTCTCCCTCTCTCTACCTAGCAAGTCACACACTTTTCTCCCTCTCTCTACCTAGCAAGTCACACTTTTCTCCCTCTCTACCTAGCAAGTCACACACTTTTCTCCCTCTCTCTACCTAGCAAGTCACACACTTTTCTCCCTCTCTCTACCTAGCAAGTCACACTTTTCTCCCTCTCTCTACCTAGCAAGTCACACTTTTCTCCCTCTCTCTACCTAGCAAGTCACACACTTTTCTCCCTCTCTCTACCTAGCAAGTCACACACTTTTCTCCCTCTCTACCTAGCAAGTCACACACTTTTCTCCCTCTCTCTACCTAGCAAGTCACACACTTTTCTCCCTCTCTCTACCTAGCAAGTCACACTTTTCTCCCTCTCTACCTAGCAAGTCACACACTTTTCTCCCTCTCTCTACCTAGCAAATCACACACTTTTCTCCCTCTCTCTACCTAGCAAGTCACACACTTTTCTCTCTCTCTACCTAGCAAGTCACACACTTTTCTCCCTCTCTACCTAGCAAGTCACACACTTTTCTCTCTCTCTACCTAGCAAGTCACACACTTTTCTCCCTCTCTACCTAGCAAGTCACACACTTTTCTCTCTCTCTACCTAGCAAATCACACACTTTTCTCCCTCTCTCTACCTAGCAAGTCACACACTTTTCTCTCTCTACCTAGCAAGTCACACACTTTTCTCTCTCTCTACCTAGCAAGTCACACACTTTTCTCTCTCTCTACCTAGCAAGTCACACACTTTTCTCCCTCTCTACCTAGCAAGTCACACACTTTTCTCTCTCTCTACCTAGCAAGTCACACACTTTTCTCCCTCTCTACCTAGCAAGTCACACACTTTTCTCTCTCTCTACCTAGCAAGTCACACACTTTTCTCCCTCTCTACCTAGCAAGTCACACACTTTTCTCTCTCTCTACCTAGCAAATCACACACTTTTCTCCCTCTCTCTACCTAGCAAGTCACACACTTTTCTCTCTCTACCTAGCAAGTCACACACTTTTCTCCCTCTCTCTACCTAGCAAGTCACACACTTTTCTCCCTCTCTCTACCTAGCAAGTCACACACTTTTCTCCCTCTCTCTACCTAGCAAGTCACACACTTTTCTCCCTCTCTCTACCTAGCAAGTCACACTTTTCTCCCTCTCTACCTAGCAAGTCACACACTTTTCTCCCTCTCTCTACCTAGCAAGTCACACACTTTTCTCCCTCTCTCTACCTAGCAAGTCACACACTTTTCTCCCTCTCTCTACCTAGCAAGTCACACACTTTTCTCCCTCTCTCTACCTAGCAAGTCACACTTTTCTCCCTCTCTACCTAGCAAGTCACACACTTTTCTCCCTCTCTCTACCTAGCAAGTCACACACTTTTCTCCCTCTCTCTACCTAGCAAGTCACACACTTTTCTCCCTCTCTCTACCTAGCAAGTCACACACTTTTCTCCCTCTCTCTACCTAGCAAGTCACACACTTTTCTCCCTCTCTCTAGCTAGCCACACACTTTTCTCCCTCTCTCTACCTAGCAAGTCACACACTTTTCTCCCTCTCTACCTAGCAAGTCACACACTTTTCTCCCTCTCTACCTAGCAAGTCACACACTTTTCTCCCTCTACCTAGCAAGTCACACACTTTTCTCCCTCTCTCTACCTAGCAAGTCACACACTTTTCTCCCTCTCTCTACCTAGCAAGTCACACACTTTTCTCCCTCTCTCTACCTAGCAAGTCACACACTTTTCTCCCTCTCTACCTAGCAAGTCACACTTTTCTCCCTCTCTCTACCTAGCAAGTCACACTTTTCTCCCTCTCTCTACCTAGCAAGTCACACTTTTCTCCCTCTCTCTACCTAGCAAGTCACACTTTTCTCTCTCTCTACCCAGCAAGTCACACACTTTTCTCCCTCTCTCTACCTAGCAAGTCACACACTTTTCTCCCTCTCTACCTAGCAAGTCACACACTTTTCTCCCTCTCTCTACCTAGCAAGTCACACACTTTTCTCCCTCTCTACCTAGCAAGTCGCACACTTTTCTCCCTCTCTACCTAGCAAGTCGCACACTTTTCTCCCTCTCTACCTAGCAAGTCACACACTTTTCTCCCTCTCTACCTAGCAAGTCACACACTTTTCTCCCTCTCTCTACCTAGCAAGTCACACACTTTTCTCCCTCTCTCTACCTAGCAAGTCACACACTTTTCTCCCTCTCTCTACCTAGCAAGTCACACACTTTTCTCTCTCTCTACCTAGCAAGTCACACACTTTTCTCCCTCTCTCTACCTAGCAAGTCACACACTTTTCTCCCTCTCTACCTAGCAAGTAGGGCTGTGCCGATTCACTTATCTCCCGATTCGATACTATCACGATACTTTGGTGCCGATTCGATATATATTGCGATTCACGATTATTGCGATTCTACGATTATTGCGATTCGATATTACGATTTATTGCGATTTTTGTTTATTTTTTTCTTTTATTTTTTCAGTTTGTTTGCTTTTTTACACTAGATTAGAACATGGGAAAAGTTGAATCATACACTAGAGACTGTATATTATATATCATGAGTAGGGCTGGGCGATATAGTTAAAAACAGGGGCGGACTGGGATCATAATTCAGGCCGGGCATTAGATACCAAGCAGGCCAGGCCGATATGGGCCAACGCGCGTGAAATTTGGGCCGTTTGAAGCCAGATTTGGGTCCAATTTTACAATGAGATGCACCCACTTTAACCCTGAAGTGTAATTATTACTTCAGACTAACTAATAAAGTAATAAAACCACTAGTAAACCAGTAGGCGGCGCCTGGCCTGCTGTTCAGTGAGTGGCCTGACTGCAAGCACCCAAATTTTTTTTTTTTTTTTTTTTTTTTTTTTTTTTTTTTTTTTTTTAATTTGCGATTATCGATTCTGGAATAAAAGATCGATCCAAAAAATCGTGACATTAAAAATCGCGATACTTAGGTGAATCGATTTTTTCCCCCACCCCTACTAGCAAGTCACACACTTTTCTCTCTCTCTACCTAGCAAGTCACACACTTTTCTCCCTCTCTCTACCTAGCAAGTCACACACTTTTCTCTCTCTCTACCTAGCAAGTCACACACTTTTCTCTCTCTCTACCTAGCAAGTCACACACTTTTCTCCCTCTCTCTACGTAGCAAGTCACACACTTTTCTCCCTCTCTACCTAGCAAGTCACACACTTTTCTCCCTCTCTCTACCTAGCAAGTCACACACTTTTCTCTCTCTCTACCTAGCAAGTCACACACTTTTCTCCCTCTCTACCTCTCTACCTAGCAAGTCACACACTTTTCTCCCTCTCTACCTAGCAAGTCACACACTTTTCTCCCTCTCTCTACCTAGCAAGTCACACACTTTTCTCCCTCTCTACCTAGCAAGTCACACTTTTCTCCCTCTCTCTACCTAGCAAGTCACACACTTTTCTCCCTCTCTCTACCTAGCAAGTCACACTTTTCTCTCTCTCTACCTAGCAAGTCACACACTTTTCTCCCTCTCTACCTAGCAAGTCACACTTTTCTCCCTCTCTCTAGCTAGCAAGTCACACACTTTTCTCCCTCTCTCTACCTAGCAAGTCACACACTTTTCTCCCTCTCTCTACCTAGCAAGTCACACTTTTCTCCCTCTACCTAGCAAGTCACACACTTTTCTCCCTCTCTCTACCTAGCAAGTCACACACTTTTCTCCCTCTCTCTACCTAGCAAGTCACACACTTTTCTCCCTCTCTCTACCTAGCAAGTCACACACTTTTCTCCCTCTCTCTACCTAGCAAGTCACACACTTTTCTCCCTCTCTCTACCTAGCAAGTCACACTTTTCTCCCTCTCTCTACCTAGCAAGTCACACACTTTTCTCCCTCTCTCTACCTAGCAAGTCACACACTTTTCTCCCTCTCTACCTAGCAAGTCACACTTTTCTCCCTCTCTCTACCTAGCAAGTCACACACTTTTCTCCCTCTCTCTACCTAGCAAGTCACACTTTTCTCTCTCTCTACCTAGCAAGTCACACACTTTTCTCCCTCTCTACCTAGCAAGTCACACTTTTCTCCCTCTCTCTAGCTAGCAAGTCACACACTTTTCTCCCTCTCTCTACCTAGCAAGTCACACACTTTTCTCCCTCTCTCTACCTAGCAAGTCACACTTTTCTCCCTCTACCTAGCAAGTCACACACTTTTCTCCCTCTCTCTACCTAGCAAGTCACACACTTTTCTCCCTCTCTCTACCTAGCAAGTCACACACTTTTCTCCCTCTCTCTACCTAGCAAGTCACACACTTTTCTCCCTCTCTCTACCTAGCAAGTCACACTTTTCTCCCTCTCTACCTAGCAAGTCACACACTTTTCTCTCTCTCTACCTAGCAAGTCACACACTTTTCTCCCTCTCTCTACCTAGCAAGTCACACTTTTCTCCCTCTCTCTACCTAGCAAGTCACACACTTTTCTCCCTCTCTCTACCTAGCAAGTCACACACTTTTCTCCCTCTCTCTACCTAGCAAATCACACACTTTTCTCCCTCTCTCTACCTAGCAAGTCACACACTTTTCTCCCTCTCTCTACCTAGCAAGTCACACACTTTTCTCCCTCTCTCTACCTAGCAAGTCACACTTTTCTCCCTCTCTCTACCTAGCAAGTCACACACTTTTCTCCCTCTCTACCTAGCAAGTCACACACTTTTCTCCCTCTCTCTACCTAGCAAGTCACACACTTTTCTCCCTCTCTCTACCTAGCAAGTCACACACTTTTCTCCCTCTCTACCTAGCAAGTCACACACTTTTCTCCCTCTCTCTACCTAGCAAGTCACACACTTTTCTCTCTCTACCTAGCAAGTCACACACTTTTCTCCCTCTCTACCTAGCAAGTCACACACTTTTCTCTCTCTCTACCTAGCAAGTCACACACTTTTCTCTCTCTCTACCTAGCAAGTCACACACTTTTCTCCCTCTCTACCTAGCAAGTCACACACTTTTCTCCCTCTCTCTACCTAGCAAATCACACACTTTTCTCCCTCTACCTAGCAAGTCACACACTTTTCTCTCTCTCTACCTAGCAAGTCACACACTTTTCTCCCTCTCTCTACCTAGCAAGTCACACACTTTTCTCCCTCTCTCTACCTAGCAAGTCACACACTTTTCTCCCTCTCTCTACCTAGCAAGTCACACACTTTTCTCCCTCTCTACCTAGCAAGTCACACACTTTTCTCCCTCTCTACCTAGCAAGTCACACACTTTTCTCCCTCTCTCTACCTAGCAAGTCACACACTTTTCTCCCTCTCTCTACGTAGCAAGTCACACACTTTTCTCCCTCTCTACCTAGCAAGTCACACACTTTTCTCCCTCTCTCTACCTAGCAAGTCACACTTTTCTCTCTCTCTACCTAGCAAGTCACACACTTTTCTCCCTCTCTACCTAGCAAGTCACACACTTTTCTCCCTCTCTACCTAGCAAGTCACACACTTTTCTCCCTCTCTACCTAGCAAGTCACACACTTTTCTCCCTCTCTCTACCTAGCAAGTCACACACTTTTCTCCCTCTCTACCTAGCAAGTCACACTTTTCTCCCTCTCTCTACCTAGCAAGTCACACACTTTTCTCCCTCTCTCTACCTAGCAAGTCACACTTTTCTCCCTCTCTACCTAGCAAGTCACACTTTTCTCCCTCTCTCTAGCTAGCAAGTCACACACTTTTCTCCCTCTCTCTACCTAGCAAGTCACACTTTTCTCTCTCTCTACCTAGCAAGTCACTTTTCTCCCTCTCTACCTAGCAAGTCACACTTTTCTCTCTCTCTACCTAGCAAGTCACACACTTTTCTCCCTCTCTACCTAGCAAGTCACACTTTTCTCCCTCTCTCTAGCTAGCAAGTCACACACTTTTCTCCCTCTCTCTACCTAGCAAGTCACACACTTTTCTCCCTCTCTCTACCTAGCAAGTCACACACTTTTCTCCCTCTCTCTACCTAGCAAGTCACACACTTTTCTCCCTCTCTCTACCTAGCAAGTCACACACTTTTCTCCCTCTCTCTACCTAGCAAGTCACACACTTTTCTCCCTCTCTCTACCTAGCAAGTCACACACTTTTCTCCCTCTCTACCTAGCAAGTCACACACTTTTCTCCCTCTCTCTACCTAGCAAATCACACACTTTTCTCCCTCTCTCTACCTAGCAAGTCACACACTTTTCTCTCTCTCTACCTAGCAAGTCACACACTTTTCTCCCTCTCTACCTAGCAAGTCACACTTTTCTCTCTCTCTACCTAGCAAGTCACACACTTTTCTCTCTCTCTACCTAGCAAGTCACACACTTTTCTCCCTCTCTACCTAGCAAGTCACACACTTTTCTCTCTCTCTACCTAGCAAATCACACACTTTTCTCCCTCTCTCTACCTAGCAAGTCACACACTTTTCTCTCTCTCTACCTAGCAAGTCACACACTTTTCTCCCTCTCTCTACCTAGCAAGTCACACACTTTTCTCCCTCTCTCTACCTAGCAAGTCACACACTTTTCTCCCTCTCTCTACCTAGCAAGTCACACACTTTTCTCCCTCTCTACCTAGCAAGTCACACACTTTTCTCCCTCTCTACCTAGCAAGTCACACACTTTTCTCCCTCTCTACCTAGCAAGTCACACACTTTTCTCCCTCTCTACCTAGCAAGTCACACACTTTTCTCCCTCTCTCTACCTAGCAAGTCACACTTTTCTCTCTCTCTACCTAGCAAGTCACACACTTTTCTCCCTCTCTCTACCTAGCAAGTCACACACTTTTCTCCCTCTCTACCTAGCAAGTCACACACTTTTCTCCCTCTCTCTACCTAGCAAGTCACACACTTTTCTCCCTCTCTCTACCTAGCAAGTCACACACTTTTCTCCCTCTCTACCTAGCAAGTCACACACTTTTCTCCCTCTCTCTACCTAGCAAGTCACACACTTTTCTCCCTCTCTCTACCTAGCAAGTCACACACTTTTCTCCCTCTCTCTACCTAGCAAGTCACACACTTTTCTCCCTCTTTACCTAGAAAGTCACACACTTTTCTCCCTCTCTCTACCTAGCAAGTCACACACTTTTCTCCCTCTCTCTACCTAGCAAGTCACACACTTTTCTCCCTCTCTCTACCTAGCAAGTCACACAAAAAAAAAGCACAAGCACAAGAAACAGAAAGAAAAGAAAACAAAGCAAAAACAGGAGACAGACAATAAAAGCAACAATACCTTACATCAGAGGGATAACAGAACCTATACAGCGCATCATGAGAAAACACCACATCCCCACAGCAATAAAAGCCCACAGAAAACTCCGCCAATTACTAGTACACCCCAAAGACACAATAGCACCGGACAAAAAATGCGATGTAATATATGAAATACCATGCTGGCAATCTTGCAATAAAACATACATCGGAGAAACAGTCATTCATCACCGGGAAAAAAGAACACAAAAACAAATGCGAGAAGGAGACAGCAGGAAGATTCACAAGAACACAAAAAGAAATCAGCTATCACAGATCACTGCAGAAGGAACAATCATATCATGGACTGGGACAAGAGCAGGATTATTACATCGGAGACCAATAAACTCAAAAGATGGATGAAGGAATGTATTGAAATCAGGAAGCGTGGGAGCAACACCATGAACCAGGACGAAGGAGCATACACGCTCTGGCACACCTGGGAGACCATCCTCCACCGGAGGTGGGGCGCGGCTGGGCCGGGAACCCTATGTTGACAGGTTCCCCGGCCCAACCAGCTGATATGACACGTCATCACCAGGAAGTCAGATGACAGCTCTGAAGGAGGCTGTAGTTACAGCCGAAACCATCAGCAGGTAAAAAGTAACATCTACTCTACTAATTTGTCTGGAAATAAGAAAACTCAAAACATAAAACGCAATGAAGGCCACAAAGCCGTTTTTCTCCACACTGATATTTTGACCAGTTCCACTCTTCTGCTCAGATTCATTTTGCACTTCCACTTTTTCCTTCCTCTCCATGACACTCCTCACTTCGATCTCCTTAAAGGAACACTCCGCCCATTTTCAACCAGCTTTGTATCATTAGAACATCAGTATCAGAAAACTGTAAACGGTTTTGAAGTCTGTCATTTAATTTGAGTTATTGAGTGTTAAAGTGTGGTGGACCAGTGACATCACTGGTCCACACTAACTCAAATTAATAACTCATTAACTCAAATCAACTCTCAATAACTGTCAAACTATTCATCATTCATCTAGTTTGACAGTTATTGAGAGTTGATTTGAGTTATTAATGTGAGTTAGTGTGGACCAGTGATGTCACTGGTCAACACTTTAACACTCAATAACTGTCAAATTAAATGACAGAATTCAAAAGTTTACAGATATACTACTGGTGTTCTAATGATACAAAGCTGGTTGAAAATGGGCAGAGTGTTCCTTTAACTCTACGTGGACACTGAGCTGATCCTGTGTTGTGACTCCCCTCACACAGTGCAGACATTTGACCTCATCTTTACATGTCTCACTCCTGCACTCGTGTCCACCACACCGTCCACATCTCCTTTGTCCTCTGCAGCAACATGACCGTCCTCCTGACAAGAACAACACCTGAGAGGAGCCCTCTCATACTCCCTCACCCTATAGCCTACACTGTAGCTGACACTATCCAAAAACACTCGATCAGGGATTTCTCCTTCAAAACTCAAACACACTGAAGTACTCTCCTCTTTTACACCATCTCTAAACAGACTCATTCTTTTCGCCTCAAATACACCTTCCACTTCTTCAAATGATTCAACATCAGTCTGAGCTGGGCACCGTCCGACTCCCCAGAGGATAAACGGCTGGTCGGTGGTGCTGGCAGCGTACGGCGGCGGGCCGGACGCTGGTCTAGGCTGGAGAGCGTGTGGTGACCAAAATGGACTGTACGGACTCCCCGGCCCTATATCTGCTGAGAGGGAGGCAGCGGTCCTCCTCTCATGGGCACGGGACACACAAACACAGCACTCTCCAGCAACCCTGAATCACTGACAGGCTCTGCTCTTTAACCCAGAGCCTCACCCCCCCCACGGGCGCTCCAGTTCTTCCTTTGGGTGAAGAAACTCCACGTTCACAAACGGGAGCCCGACTTCTCCGTGGAAGTCAGACCGTGCATGTTTGAAGCTCGTCGAGCTTGTTTGGGGTCTGACTTCCACGGAGCAGGGCAAGCCGTGTTGCGTGTCGCGGCTAAGATGGACGGTGCACTGCAGGTTCTACACTCATCAACACCAGGGGAAATTATCGCTCGTAGATTAGCTAGCTAGCTAACATTACCTTACCTGTAAAACCGTTCAGTCACGCCGATTTCTGGAATCCACGAACACAAACTCCAATTCCAATGAGCAGAACAGAAAGAGAAAACAAAATGTAGCCGTTAACACCTAACTGTGTACTGTAGCCGCGCTAACACCTACTGCCTTCCTTCTCGTCTCTAGAACAGCAATGATCTGAAGCTGCGAGCGCAGCGTACTTTATACTAGCATACGGTTAGATCCCTCCGCCAAAACACATGCGGAAATCAAACTGTTACCAAACCAAATTATTGTAGGCTTTGAGGTACAATAGGCATGGTTGTGTATTCAACTGTTTTTGGAGATATGTGTGGGCCTCCTACTCCCTCCGACTCACATAACGCATGTCAAGTAATGACGGACTATTTTGTTTACGGATTTAGCGGAACAATCCTTCAATAAGGGTGGTGATTTGACGACCGTTTGGAAAGTCCCTGTGCGGATTGGTGATTTGATTTGAATATGATTTGATTGAAACGTCACTTCCCCTCTTCTTCTTAAGATTCATTGGCGGTTGGCAAACAACGAATTGGTGCATTACCGCCAGTGTTGGGGGTAACTCATTACAAAAGTAACATATTACATGTAATATATTACTTTTAGCAGTAACTCAGTAATATAACTTATTACTTCTAGGATTTCAGTAATATTATACCAGTTACTTTGTCAAGTAACTCAAGTTACAAATTGAGTTATTTTTAAATCAAAGCACATATTTAAATCATTTCCTAATCAAACTGTGTGCTTTTATGCAAATAACCACTTTAGATGACAATAAAGGAAAAGCATAGCATTTTGAATTTTGGATTGTTTACACTGACTTCAAGATGGTTGAAATTCTTTTTCGGGATGGTTCCAGGGCGGCAATGTCATTCTACTACTGCTGTTATTACAGTGAAAGTAATGCAAAAGTAGTGTAAAAAGTAACGAGTTACTCTACACACAGTAATATTGTAAAGTAACTTATTACTTTCAAATTAAAGTAATATGTAGTATATTACATTTTGAAAGTAACTTGTCCAACACTGATTACCGCCACCAACACTTCCTCTCAGTAAATTCATGACAGGCTACTGAGCTACTGGATTTAGTAAAGAGTTTCAGAATAACCAGAGTATAGATCCAGAAGTTGGCTTACCATACAGGATGTCACAGCATCAGGGACCCAGTAATTAATTAATTATTTTACATTATTATCATCATTACAGATTAGATAAACACCATTACTTTTTTTGACTGGAGCAAATTATAATAGTTCCCATACCTGTGCTTGATTAATTAGGAACAAATGGGTCAAATGTTAACCGTTTGTTAGGGCAGCCACAAGAAGCAGAAGTGACCTAAAGGTTAGATTTCAGATTTCAGATTTATTTCGCCCCCCCACACACAAACAGTCGACATGTGGATCAACATCAGGAACACAATTGTGTGGAGTGCCAGGTCTCCCAAGAAGCTACTTAAAGCTTATGGCGGGAGCCTGAGCAGGAAGACTTGGAACAAAACTTGAATACAAGTTACTGCATACAGCATAAAAACACAACAGGACAGTCAGCAGACAACAAAACAAAACAAAACAAAACACGTAAGAAGCGAGCTTGCGCCCGGAAGGTCGTCTGTTGAATCTCCCAGACTAACAGGATAAATCTGGGTGGGGAAAGTGAAAAAGCAGCTCTTGTCCCTCCCTCATGACCACCACTGAGGTGCCGTTGAGCAAGGCCCTTAACCCCAACCGCTCCAGTGGAGCTGCTCAGTGGCCAGATCAGACTGTGGTTATACTGGTCAGCTTTTGTGTGTGAATGTGAACAGGGCACTCTCAGCGAGACTCCCCTGTATAAATAGGCAAAAAAAAAAAAAGCTTTTCAATAGAAAGAAACGTGTTGCTTGCGGTAGCCTATTTTTCTTTTTAAGTTCACCAGCTATGCAACTTGCTTGAATTATTTTCTAATCTATACACTGCACATGACTGTATGCCTAATGGTTTTCTATTCAAAGTAAGGTTTATTCATACATAGCAACCCAACAGTACCATTACACACTGCTCTTACAAAATATGAACATAACAGCATGTTCATACTGTATTGACTATTTGTCTTACTTCCAGCACAACATATACTGTGTCAATAATACCACCTAATGACCTAGCCTGTAGTTAGAGTGTGATGTTGAAAAGTAACACAATGTGTGGATCCTACAGAAGACAGTGTTGAAAATGACATCCTCTAATGGCCAAAGATCACACAACACATTTGGGTTTGGCTCGTTTGGCTGCAGTTGTGGCTTTTTGAATAAGCACCCGCCTCCATAAAGTCCATCATGTTTGGATCGTTCAAACAGAGATACAATGCTCAAGTGTGACATTGTGTTTATGTTGTAGTGGCACAAACACAAGCGGCCAGCACAGTACAGCCTGTTAAAACAATGCCATGATAATAGTAGATCATGAACCATAGACAGGATCATATATCCTTTAATGACACATTTGTATGATTGGTTTTTTAATCAATGTACAGCCTGAAGCACGATCCTCAATAGTGCATACGGTATAATGTGTATAAAAGAAGAAGAAAAACCAGCAGAGAAAGCAGAGCATGCCTTCCAGTGATGAGGTACATTTACTTGTTCTTGTTTCTTTAGCAGAATGCCATATGGACACTGGACAGCATAGACATGTTCCAAACAGCATCTTCTTCAATATGAGCGTGTGGATATTTGAGCAGGAATGAGTCTTTTCCTCCCATGGTGTCATGTGAGCCAAGCTGCAAACAGGTCGACACTACGAGTCGTTTTAGACCACAATCTGAACCATGGACACTGATGAGAGTGACTCTCCCAGTTTCCAGGAGAGTTGCCCAACACTGATTGCTCTGGTGACAGATCGGTGGTGTAAGGCAGACCTGAGTAAAGCAAGAAGAGATATTGCAGTGAAGCTACTGAGATGGGTCCATAAAAACGGGATATTACACTGTATAGTCGCACTCTATGGAGAGACAGACGAGAAGCAGACACAGCTGATAGCATGTCCACAGTCTTAGTCCATTGCTACTGTTGGCTGCCTGCGTGCACAGACAGACAGATCAAATGTGACTTTTCACAGCCAGTCGGGAGGGAAGTGGATGGAAGAGCTATTGTTCAACATGGAAACACGCAAGCGATCTGGATGGCTCAGAGGACATCAGTGAATATATGGACGATGTGTGTGTGTGTGTGTCTTTTTTTTTTTTTCCCCCGATTTTTTATCCCATTTTATCCCCCATTAGTGCTCACTTGATTTCTCAATCCTGGTTGCTACTCCATCCTCTGCCGATCTGGGGAGAGCCGAGACTGGCTCCATGCTTCCTCCGAGACATGGGCAGTCAGCCAGCCGCTTCTTTTCACCTGCCAGAGGAAGCTTCACCGGTAGGACATAGCACGTGGGAGGTTCACGCTATTCCAACCAGTTCCCCTCCCTCTGAACAGGCGCCCTTAACGACCAGAGGAGGAACCACATTAGCAACCAGGATATTGCATGTTTTTGTGAAGGGGGTTCCTATATGAAGGAAACCCCCGGGAGGCACGGGGAGAACATGCAAACTCCACACAGAAAGGCCCTTTTGACGACCCCACCCGGGCAGTGGGCACTCGAGGACATGCGGACGGGCACGCATTCCTTCAGCGTTCACATCGTCCCAGGTGGGAATCGAACCCACGACCTTCGAGCTGTGAGGCGATAGTGCTTACCACTGTACCACCGTACCTCCCGTGTGTGTGTGTCTTAAGAGCCCCCCACCCCCCCCCGAGCATCACCCTGCCTTAAGGAGCTGCGAACCCACCCACCTAAAACAAATTGAGAGGAGGGTCTCAGTGTTCCATGATGGTCTAAATGCTGATTCAGAGCTTTTACACCTATCCTGGTAGAGTATTCTGATCACGTGACCTCACATTCTGTTTGGTTCTGTGATCAGTTTGGCCTCCAGCCCCGCCCCCCAGTGATTTACACGAATTACAAAGTTCACAGGCCAATCAGGGACCTGCCTCGTAGTTGACAACGTAACCGGCCAATCAGGGAGGGACGCTCCTGGCAAAACAGTAATGGTGTCTCCTAAAGCAACGACCGGTAATGTTAGTAGACTAAGCACAGCCATAAGTGCAGCTGTTTTTGCCATTCCTCTTCCTTCCTCCTCTCTGGTTTTGGATTGATTTGGCCACGCTGATTGGGTGAATGAGTTGTCTGTCAAGGCATACTCCCGCCCACTGTGATTTCAGTCCAGACTGATACATAGAGTGAGTCACGTGATCAGGCTGGTTTTTACACGCTGACAAGAATAATATTGTGAAGGGAAAACAGTGGCACACAGATGCACTCCACTTCTTGCATGGAAGACATTGGAGCATTGAACTAGCCTATCAATATAGCACTCAACAAACTATCATGCCATCAGTCTGATAACTACTTGCTAAAAATACATAATCTGCGATAAGTGCCTGCTTTTAACGTCCGTGCATATTAGTTAATCGCTCACGCATGTTAAACAATTAAACGACCCTCAACTCACCGCCAGATGCATCGATTTCCTCAAGTCCCAAGTGATGCAAGAATTTTGTTTGAATTCTTTTTTTTACAAGTTCTTTATTCTGTAATGCAACCAATCTGCAGCAGTTATCACCATTACTGACTTCTGTGACACTATCGTGTGGAAAATTAATTTAAAGTTTAATCCTATAAAGCCAAATAAATCCCGCTAGAGATAGACAGAATACAGGAAGCTAGGCGTTTTTACCTTCTAAATAAAAGTAGGAATTTGTAACTGGATAAATAAAAAACAGAAC
The DNA here is from genome assembly GCF_964638095.1 of Poromitra crassiceps. NCBI lineage: Eukaryota > Metazoa > Chordata > Actinopteri > Beryciformes > Melamphaidae > Poromitra > Poromitra crassiceps. Next base: position 233,373 of record NW_028152129.1, read on the forward strand.
CATCGACTCACTGCGGGTTAAATTGACATTTAATTGTCTGTGTTCTGTGTATGTTGGATCACACACAAAAAAATGTTGCAACATGCATCAATAAGGCTATTCGTTTATTTAATTGCCATTATTGTGAAGGTTTTAACCAGAAGTCTGCATTTTATTCTGGCTCACATGACACTGCTCAGAGAGTGGCTTCAGTCTGCACGTGAATCGTTATCACAAACACTGTGTATAAACGCAGAATCAAAGGCCAGAACGCAATGACAGTTTGCTGTTTTATGCAGAGAGCATTGTCGTCTAAACATGGCCATAGATGCACAAACACTGAAAATATCAGAACAACACATATATCTAATGCTTCAGCACTGTACCAGAGATCTTCATCCGCCATTTATTTTCCCATAGACATTTCGTAAAATGCGTATAAAATAGTTGCACTTCGTTGAACCAAATGGTTCAGTTAATGCTATAATCGGGAGAGACCATAGAACATTTCACTTGGACCAAAACTTAAAAAAAGAAAAAACAGACAAAATATTTTCTTTAAACCCGCATTCTTTTACGTTTTGGTCCCAGTGAAATGTTATGTGATCTCTCCTATTTCTAAATATATCTGAACCGTTGGGTTTGAACCAGTAAAACTGTTTTTATACGCATTTTATGAAATGTCTATGGGAAAAGAAATGGCGGATGAAAATCTCTGGTACAGTGCTGAAGCAGGAAGTAGGCGGTCACTTTGCCTCTCTATAGAGCAGAATTTTGTAAATGCATTAGCTTTTGGTTTGGGCAATTCTGCCATCTGCAGGCCACCTGTGGACATTGCCTAGGCTTCCAAATATGAACACCAGCAATTCATATTTGTACCCAAGCTGTATACGAGGGATCAGCCGAGCAGCATTTTTGTAAATAAACGGCGTCACTGGGTGGAAACGGCAATGGGACCCTATGGAGCCTGAGCTTGAGCGCCTCACTCTAGCCAGCGGTGCGGTTTACATTTTAAAAACTGCGACAGTTCACACAACTTTAACACGACATGCATATATTTTACATCAAACTCTTGAGCTACTTCTGCTCTCACTCAGAATGTCAAAATATAAGCGATGTGATTTATAGTTTTTGAGATATTAATGTTTGTTTGGCACAACTCATACTAGTTAACTGCTGCGAGGTTCTACATTTCCGGAGATTGTGACATCACGCTGATTGGTCCTATAAAAGCCTCCTTGAGCAGTTGTGGACACGCTTTAGTCAATAGTGGCCATGTTGAACCAAGAAGACGTCATACTTCTCTTTCTGCAGACTCTCCATCTGCTCTGTGAGGACGCGCTCCTCCTGCTGCATGGCCAGTTGCTGCTGCTGCTCGCTAAGCCCCGCCCCCTCCGCTGCATCCTCTCCTCCTCCTACACTGCCTCCTCCGGCACTCTCTCCATCCACCACCAGGGGCATCCTGGGGCTGAGAGGCGGCGAGGTGGTGTGAGTGCTGCTGCTTCGCCGAACACGGGCTTTGCTCTGGGAGATCACACACACATGCGGACACGAGCACGTACGCACACACACACACACACACACACACACACACACACACACACACACACACACACACAAAGACACACACGGACGCACACACACACACATGCACACACACGCACGCACGCACGCACGCACACACACACACACACACACACAATCACGAGAAGAAGGGTTTCATAAACTTTCTGTAATAAAACATCTGAAAGCAAAAATCTGATCAGATCTAATTGTGCTAGTTTAGGGGTCCTTGATGTGAAAAAGCTTGAGAACCACTGCCTTGGAGAGTGCTATTTTCATTAGGTCCTTGTTGAAGTACCTGGGCTAGTAGCCTAACTCGTGCTGCGGCTATTTTTCACTGCAGTTGCATTAGAAGATTGCTTTTTTCCATGTCACAGTTCTTCACAATGTCAATTGCTTGTGAGAGAAATTAATTTCTAGTTATGTGGTTCCTGATGAGGTCAATTGTGTCATTCACTTTACAGCAGTACATTGTTTGATTTAGGTCTTGTTTTGTTGGACTCTATCCTAAATGGGCTTAATCCTTTGTTGAGGGTGGAACATGGAGCTTTGAGCTGGATTATTTGTGTTTGGGTCCATTTTTTTTAAGGTGATCTCCCTTGAGTCCCCTTTGTGGGCTGTTTGCGTGTTTGCGTGTGTGTGTGTGTTAGGGCTGGGTTCAAAAAATCGATTCTCAGATTTTTAATAGATTTTTATTTTAATCCTTTGATATCGATTCATATGTCCAGAGATCGATTTTTTTTTTTTTTTTTTTAAACAGGCTAAAATATTATGCTGTGTGTGGTAGTTGAAACATAGTTTCAAGTTGACGTTTATTTATGTTTGTAGTTGAAACAAAAACATAAATACTGTAGGCTACATAAATGGAAATGTTTGATCATTAATATCTACTTTTAGAAATTATATAGGCTGAAATCAAATCACTGTACATAATTGTGAAAGTGTCTTTATTGACAGATGAAAAGGCTGTTATTTACCCTTCGTCACCACCCAGGTGAGTAAATATATTAAAATTGACAACCGGTCCGCAACTTTTTTCCTCCCTATGTATCTACTTGGCGCAAAAAAGGTTGGGAACCCCTGTGTTACATAACTGGACAGTCATATAATTCAGGTTACAGCTCAAAAAACACGTTTTGGTATCACTAACCAAATCGATATTGAAATTAATCGAATCGGGATTAATCGATTCGCAACCTTGTGAATCGGAATCAAATTGATTCTTGAAATTTGAACCAATACCCAGCTCTAGTGTGTGTGTGTGTGTGTGTGTGTGTGTGTGTGTGTGTGTGTGCGTGCGTGTAAGATGCAAAGGAACAGAGAGAAATGAAGTCCCGTCATGGCCTTGGGGAAGCCATGCCAGCCTCTCATGCAGCTGATCACTGTTGTGTCGTCATTTAAACGAGGGCTGGGAGGAATGGGGGAGTTACAGTTTGGAACAAGCAGACAAACCTCCACCTCCACCACAAGCAGTGACAGTATGGATTATGACCTCCACCTCAAGCAGTGACAGTATGGATTATGACCTCCACCTCAAGCAGTGACAGTATGGATTATGACCTCCACCTCCACCACAAGCAGTGACAGTATGGATTATGACCTCCACCTCAAGCAGTGACAGTATGGATTATGACCTCCACCTCCACCTCAAGCAGTGACAGTATGGATTATGACCTCCACCTCAAGCAGTGACAGTATGGATTATGACCTCCACCTCAAGCAGTGACAGTATGGATTATGACCTCCACCTCCACCTCAAGCAGTGACAGTATGGATTATGACCTCCACCTCAAGCAGTGACAGTATGGATTATGACCTCCACCTCCACCTCAAGCAGTGACAGTATGGATTATGACCTCCACCTCAAGCAGTGACAGTATGGATTATGACCTCCACCTCCACCTCAAGCAGTGACAGTATGGATTATGACCTCCACCTCAAGCAGTGACAGTATGGATTATGACCTCCACCTCCACCACAAGCAGTGACAGTATGGATTATGACCTCCACCACAAGCAGTGACAGTATGGATTATGACCTCCACCACAAGCAGTGACAGTATGGATTATGACCTCCACCACAAGCAGTGACAGTATGGATTATGACCTCCACCTCAAGCAGTGACAGTATGGATTATGACCTCCACCTCAAGCAGTGACAGTATGGATTATGACCTCCACCACAAGCAGTGACAGTATGGATTATGACCTCCACCACAAGCAGTGACAGTATGGATTATGACCTCCACCTCAAGCAGTGACAGTATGGATTATGACCTCCACCTCAAGCAGTGACAGTATGGATTATGACCTCCACCACAAGCAGTGACAGTATGGATTATGACCTCCACCTCCACCTCAAGCAGTGACAGTATGGATTATGACCTCCACCTCAAGCAGTGACAGTATGGATTATGACCTCCACCTCCACCTCAAGCAGTGACAGTATGGATTATGACCTCCACCTCCACCTCAAGCAGTGACAGTATGGATTATGACCTCCACCTCCACCACAAGCAGTGACAGTATGGATTATGACCTCCACCTCAAGCAGTGACAGTATGGATTATGACCTCCACCTCCACCACAAGCAGTGACAGTATGGATTATGACCTCCACCACAAGCAGTGACAGTATGGATTATGACCTCCACCACAAGCAGTGACAGTATGGATTATGACCTCCACCACAAGCAGTGACAGTATGGATTATGACCTCCACCTCAAGCAGTGACAGTATGGATTATGACCTCCACCTCAAGCAGTGACAGTATGGATTATGCGTAACTCCGTGTCAAATCGTATGCATCTTATGAGGTGTGACCACCTGACACTGCCAGATGGTTTGTGTGATCTGATCTCATGATCTTATGTAAATCCTGCTGCCTTGCAAGGTTAGATGTGTTATACATGAATGTTAAATCTAATGTTAAAAATAGAAAATAAAATCTCAACATATTTGTGACTATGCATCCGTCCGTCCATCCATCTGAATGCTGCTACTGTCTACTGTCTACTGTCTACAGCTACAGTATAACTGACACATTTAGCCCTACTGTCTGAACTTAATGGATCTGATCACATCAACTCATCAGCTGTCACCACAAACATATCCCAACAGGACTATCGCTACATTGTCACCACAAACATATCCCAACAGGACTATCGCTACATTGCTTCCTTTGAATAAGCCCCTCTAGAGGTATCCAGATGTTGTGCCCGAGTCTTACCGTCAGTCTGCTCTTCTGCAAACTCCAGACTGCTGATGTCCTTCAGACGAGCCTTGTACTTGCGCATCTGCTCGTTGATGATCAGCTCCACACACCTACAGAGGAGAGCATGTTTAGCATGAAACACAACAGAATGATCAGCTCCACACACCTACAGAGGAGAGCATGTTTAGCATGGAACACAACAGAATGATCAGCTCCACACACCTACAGAGGAGAGCATGTTTAGCATGAAACACAACAGAATGATCAGCTCCACACACCTACAGAGGAGAGCATGTTTAGCATGAAACACAACAGAATGATCAGCTCCACACACCTACAGAGGAGAACATGTTTAGCATGGAACACAACAGAATGATCAGCTCCACACACCTACAGAGGAGAGCATGTTTAGCATGGAACACAACAGAATGATCAGCTCCACACACCTACAGAGGAGAGCATGTTTAGCATGGAACACAACAGAATGATCAGCTCCACACACCTACAGAGGAGAACATGTTTAGCATGAAACACAACAGAATGATCAGCTCCACACACCTACAGAGGAGAACATGTTTATCATGAAACACAACAGAATGATCAGCTCCACACACCTACAGAGGAGAGCATGTTTAGCATGGAACACAACAGAATGATCAGCTCCACACACCTACAGAGGAGAGCATGTTTAGCATGGAACACAACAGAATGATCAGCTCCACACACCTACAGAGGAGAGCATGTTTAGCATGAAACAACAGAATGATCAGCTCCACACACCTACAGAGGAGAACATGTTTAGCATGAAACACAACAGAATGATCAGCTCCACACACCTACAGAGGAGAGCATGTTTAGCATGAAACACAACAGAATGATCAGCTCCACACACCTACAGAGGAGAGCATGTTTAGCATGAAACACAACAGAATGATCAGCTCCACACACCTACAGAGGAGAACATGTTTAGCATGGAACACAACAGAATGATCAGCTCCACACACCTACAGAGGAGAGCATGTTTAGCATGGAACACAACAGAATGATCAGCTCCACACACCTACAGAGGAGAGCATGTTTAGCATGGAACACAACAGAATGATCAGCTCCACACACCTACAGAGGAGAGCATGTTTAGCATGGAACACAACAGAATGATCAGCTCCACACACCTACAGAGGAGAACATGTTTAGCATGGAACACAACAGAATGATCAGCTCCACACACCTACAGAGGAGAACATGTTTAGCATGAAACACAACAGAATGATCAGCTCCACACACCTACAGAGGAGAGCATGTTTAGCATGAAACACAACAGAATGATCAGCTCCACACACCTACAGAGGAGAACATGTTTAGCATGAAACACAACAGAATGATCAGCTCCACACACCTACAGAGGAGAACATGTTTAGCATGAAACACAACAGAATGATCAGCTCCACACACCTACAGAGGAGAACATGTTTAGCATGAAACACAACAGAATGATCAGCTCCACACACCTACAGAGGAGAGCATGTTTAGCATGAAACACAACAGAATGATCAGCTCCACACACCTACAGAGGAGAGCATGTTTATCATGAAACACAACAGAATGATCAGCTCCACACACCTACAGAGAACATGTTTAGCATGAAACACAACAGAATGATCAGCTCCACACACCTACAGAGGAGAGCATGTTTATCATGGAACACAACAGAATGATCAGCTCCACACACCTACAGAGGAGAGCATGTTTAGCATGGAACACAACAGAATGATCAGCTCCACACACCTACAGAGAACATGTTTAGCATGAAACACAACAGAATGATCAGCTCCACACACCTACAGAGGAGAGCATGTTTAGCATGGAACACAACAGAATGATCAGCTCCACACACCTACAGAGGAGAACATGTTTAGCATGAAACACAACAGAATATGATGAAGTGATAGAAGTGGTTTAGCAAAGGACAGTAGACAATGGAGCAGGGTCTGAAAGTAACACTCAAGAGGTAAAAGCTGTCTTTGGAGGATAAATCAATGTCACCCGGCTGGTAACTGGCAAATTCCAATCATGGAAGTTGGAAACCCTCATTAGTGTTTTACTTGCACCTGTGTTTACCCTGCCTTTTTGACACAAAATGGCCCTCGTGAGAAGGGTCTAGGTTACTCTGCAAGTGTTCCGTTCCCGAGGACGGAAGAAATTTTGTAATGTGAAAACTGACCAGCGGGGGAGAGGGGGCAATCGTACTCGGGTGAGTGAGCAGTGTTGGGGGTAACTCATTACAAAAGTAACATATTACATGTAATATATTACTTTTAGCAGTAATTCAGTAATATAACGTATTACTTATAGGATTTCAGTAATATTATACCAGTTACTTTGTCAAGTAACTCAAGTTACAAATTGAGTTCAATTTTATTAAATCAAAGCACATATTTAAAAAAAGATACAATAATTTCCTAATCAAACTGTGTTTTTATGCAAATAACCACTATAGATGACAATAGCAAAATGAAAAGGATAACATTTAGAATTTTGGATTGTTTACACTGACTTCAAGGCGGTTGAAATTATTTTTTGGAATGGTTCTGGTTCAATGTCATTCTGCTGCTGCTGTAGTTTTGGTAAAAGTAATGCAAATGTAGTGTAATAAGTAACGAGTTACTCTACAGAGACAGTAATATTGTAAAGTAACTTATTACTTTTAACACATTCACTGCCAGCCTTTTTTTTTTTACTGTAGGTAGGTTCTGCCAGAGGGTTTTTTTGAGGATTCTGGCTCATTTTACAAGAGCCGAGGATTATTTTCTGCTTGGAGTTTGTGAACACAAAGTTCACAAAAGTACTAATAGAATGTGTGCTTTCTCTGTCTAAAAGAGTTAGTTTGTAGAGTTAGTAGTTATGTAGATATTAGCCGTTGAGTACAGCATGGTTTCAGCGTCTGAGACAGGAAGCTGAGATAATCGCAGTTTTGTGAAATTCAATCAAACAGGCAGAACAGTCACTTTCAGGCCCGCGGGAAGTAGGGGTGCTGCAGGTGCTGCAGCACCCCCTAGATTTTTTCAAAATTTTTTTTTTTTTTTTTTTTTTTTTTACAAATGTAATTAAAAATATTTTGCAGTGCACTATGTTCCTTTCTTGTTTAAGAATGTTTCGGGAAATGAAAATGTAGCCTATTTAAATAGAATTATCAACAATAACAATCAAGGAAGTTACATGCTTGTAGGCTAGAGAAGAAGAAGCGCGCATGCACGCACATGTTGTGTTGAACCAACCAACAACCAATACGAATTGTTTAATCTGGCAATAAAGAAATGTGAACTTGACATGCTATTTTAATAGCCTACTCAAAAATGCACCTCCACTATACAGCAAAGAGAGGAGTCAATGTTTCTTGATATATGCCATTCAGATCAGAATAATTAGTCTAGTCATTAAGTTTGCTGATAATATTTCTATCATGTTAAGTCTGTGTCATGTTAACTGGTGTATTCAGAGCAAATAGGGAGATATAGAGCATTATCATCATGCTATATATCTCCCTCTTTGCTCTGAATGAGTGAGAAAAGGAGAAAATACTGAATAATTACATCACAACAGTATCCTAATGTTGATTTAAAATGAGATATTCCTCTAAATATGGCAAAAAAATGTAAAAAAAAAAACGCCCAAATTTTTTTCGGCGGGGCCCTTGCGGGCCCCACCGAGAGTCCCTTCCTCCCAGCACCCCCTGCCTAAAATGACTTCCAGCGGCCCTGGTCACTTTAACCATTTATTTTTGGCATCAGTGAGAGATCAGACATCTGAACAATATAGTTCTGAACACCCTCTCCTTCAAACTCCTCCCTCCGTGGGCGTGTCTGGTGGCGTTTGTCACAAGCCAGTTTCTCCTGCCTGTCTGAGCAGTGAGCAGCCTCCCTCTCTGGCGGCCCCTCGTCGGCGAGTGTGGCGAGTGTGGACTGTGGATGGGGATCAATCGTTTCTTGGATTTTCGGTTGAGAGCTTTTTTTTTTTTTTATTATTTTATTTACGATTTTCAATTTTACAGCAGTGAATGCAACCAAAAAACATACAATGTGAAAACAGATTGACACAACACAACCTCAAGTGTCACCCAGACAAACAAAAAACAAAAACAGAACGACAGGACATTAAAACAGGACACATAGCTGGCTGGCTGCCAATCTGTCAAGGTTATCCCAGTAGCGACCTATTTAAACGTAATCCATTAAGTAAATCCAATAACACAATATCACACCCACTCCACCATGTATTTAAACAGGAAACAGTCTATGAAAATTAAATGACTATATAAAAATAAAAAATAAACTTAAATATTACAGTATGTCAAAAAAGGCCCCCAAGTTTCTTGGAATCTGCTGTGTGTATTTGGCTTATATAAGCGTAGCTTTTCCATTTGTATAATGTGCAACATCTCATTAAGCCATCGTTTAAAGCAGGGTGGAGTGGTAGACTTCCAGGTCAAGAGAATAAGTTTCTTAGCCACCATCATACCTAGTTGCAGAGCCATCTGTGTCTCGTGTGGAAGCTCAAAAGTCTCCACCGAACATCCAAATATGGCCACATTGTGGTGTGGTTGAATGTCCCTAGAGTAGGCCTTTGAGAAACACTCAAAAACTGAGGACCAAAAAGTGTTTAAAACAGGACAAAACCAAAAAAGATGTGCCAGTGATCCTTCAGCAGCACAACACTTGTCACATTCAGGGGAGACTGATGGAAAAATGCGGTGCAACCGTGTTTTTGAAAAATGCAGCCTGTGCATCACTTTGTACTGGATTAACCTGTAACGTGAATTGATGGAACACCGGTGAACACAGGACATTGCATCTCCCCAAAACTCTGCAGTTATCTCTGAATTTAAGTCACTGGCCCAAGCCTCTCTGATATGATCTGAAGACACTGAGGTAGTGAAACAGTCCACAAATTTTGATACTAACTGCTTAGAGTCAGGAGAAAGCAAAAGGTTTTCCAAAAAAGGATAAGTAATAAGAGTGGTTTCAAAGTTTGGACACTTTTGTTTAACATAATGTCTAACCTGAAGGTATCGAAAGAAATGCGTATTTGGAAGGTTGAACTTAGACCTTAATTGAGAAAATGATGCGAAGCGGCCATCTATATAAAGATCTGAAAAGGTACTAATACCCCTCTCTCTCCAGACTCCAAACACCCCATCCAGCAGTCCAGGTTTGAATGTGTGATTTTGACAAATAGGAGCATATATAAAAATATTGGGAGTTTGATGGGCCATCTTTATCTGTTTCAGTATATGCAAAGACTGTTTTAAAATGAAGTTTTGTTGAACCGGCTTGTCTTTTGTAACAGAAAAAGAAAATAAAAGAGCAGGAAGTGACGAATTTTTAACAGCTGAGGCTTCTAGTTGTACCCATGAAGGGCACCTTTCACCCCCCGTAGCTCCATGTTTCCAGTAGGTGAGAGCCCTAGAGTTGGCTGCCCAATAATAGTGTTTCAGAATCGGCAGACCAAGCCCACCCTCCAACAGGGGTTTATGTACATGCGCCTTGGATATCCTGTGTGATTTATAACCCCATACAAAAGGCAGTAAAATAGAGTCGAGCTTCTTGAAAAAAGATGCATTTAAAAAAATAGGCAAATTTTGAAAGAAATATAAAAAACGGGGTAGAGTCACCATTTTGATTGCGTTTACCCGTCCAATCATGGACAGAGGCAGTATCCTCCAAGACTCGATGTTCACTTTAAGTTTTTCTATTAGTTCTATAAAGTTGAATTTAAAAAGATGCTTTGGATTCCTAGCCAATTTAAGACCCAGGTAGGTGAACGATTCTTTCACTACTCTAAATGGCAATTCTTTCAAAAAGTCATCGGTAAAATGATCCACTAGGGGCATAAATTCACTTTTTCCCCAATTTATCGTATAACCAGAAATATTTCCAAAGGAATTTATATATTCTAATAGGACGGGGATAGATACTCCAGGATCGGCGAGGCAAACAAGGAGATCATCTGCATACAGAGTCACGCGAGTTTCAGTCCCGCCCACCTTTATACCTTTAATCTCTGGATGCCCCCTGATGCCAATTGCCAGGGGCTCCAGGGCAACGTCAAACAACAAAGGGGACAATGGATCCCCTTGACGGACCCCGCAGTGCAAGGAGAACGGACTGGATCTGTCGCTATTTGTGAGCATATAGGATTTTGGATTATTATATAGTATCTTGACCCAATTTATGAAGGTACTACCAAATCCAAACCTCTTGAGTGTTTCAAATAAATAAGGCCACTCAATCATGTCAAATGCCTTATGGGCATCAAGAGACAATATCGAAGATCTGTCCTCTTTGTCATAATCAGTATATAGAATATTAAGAATTTTGCGGACATTACAAAACGAGTGCCTACCAGGAATAAATCCTGTTTGGTCCGGGTGGATAATTTTAGCTATATGTTTGCCCAGCCGATGTGCTAAAAGTTTTGTAATTATCTTCAGATCATAATTTAGTAAGGCAATGGGCCTATAACTACCAGGGTCTGTTTCATCTTTATCCTTTTTTAATAAAACACAAATATTTGCTTCACTCAGCGAAGATGGAAGCTTCTTGTTCAGAAAGGTATCTTGAGTCATTCTCAACAAAATAGGTGTGAGGATGACTCGGAAAGCTTTATAAAATTCTGGGCCAAACCCATCCGGTCCAGCTGTCTTTCCTGTAGGGAATGCTGTTATGGCTTCTTGTATCTCAGAAAGTGTAAAGTCCAGATCTAAATTGTCCCTAGAAACTAAATCCAGCTGTGGAAAATGAAGCAAATCAAAAAAATGATCAAAATCTACCTGTGTAGCTATTGATTTGGAGGTATAGATTTCTGAATAGAACTCGCTAAATCGTTTATTAATATCCTTTAAACCTGTAAGCATCTCGCCAGTTTTTGATTTTATTTTGTAGATAGCTCGTTTTGCCTGTTCTCCTTTTAACTGCCTCGCCAATAGGCGTTGTGGTTTGTCACCAAATTCAAAACTCCTCTGTTTAAGTTTAAGTAATATTTTACCAATTTGTTCACTCATTATAGAGTTGTGTTCATATTTTAATTTAAGAATGTTATTATAATCTGATTGGAGCAAAGAGTTCTTATAAGCCAGTTCTGCAGCCGATAAGGCCTTCACGATCTCCTCCAGCCTACCTCGCTTGGCCCTTTTCAATGTAGCTTCATAGGAAATAATTTGACCTCTAATATATACCTTAAGTGTTTCCCACAATATTGAGTCGTTCACCTCCCCATTGTCGTTGGTCTCAAGGAACTCCAAAAGATGTTTTGTAATGTATTCTTTAAATGTCTGATCCGTAAGCAAAAAAGGGTTAAAGTGCCAGCTATAAACTTGCTTTGGAAGTGACACTTCAAGATTAAGGCTGACAGGGCTATGATCTGATATTATTATGTTGTGATATTTGGTGGAGTCAATGTTGGATATTAATCTAGAATCAACTAAAAAATAATCAATCCGTGTGTATGACCTATGTACGTGAGAGTAGAAAGAATAATCTCGGTTAGATGGATGCTGTAACCTCCATATATCCACCACCTTCTTCGAGTTCATCAAGTTGTTTAGAGTTTGCACCGTAGAAATATTAGGTGGGGGAACGGAGGATAACCTATCCAAGTATGGATCTAAATAACAATTGAAATCTCCTCCGATCAGTAAATGACTAGAGTCATTATCTGGAATCAAATCAAACACCTTGCGAAAAAAAGATGGGTCATCTGTATTCGGCCCATATATATTTACCAATGTAACTGAAAGTAAGTTAATATGCCCATTTATAATTATAAATCTACCGTTTGGATCAATTGTGGATGAATGTAAACGAAAAGGTACTGTCTTGCGAAAAAGAATGGCAACGCCTCTAGCATTGGTTGTGAAAGGTGACTGATAGACTTGTGAAATCCAGTTTACCATAAGTTTTCTTTGCTGAGTGGCTGTGACGTGAGTTTCCTGAAGAAATATTATATCAGCCTTCAGTGACTTCAAGTGTGCGAACACTTTACCTCTCTTTAATGGATGACCTAGACCGCGAACATTCCAAGAGACCAAGGACAAAGAATCAATAGTATTAGTCATTTGTGATATCTTAAAGACACCGCAAGAGTGTGAATTATGGAGCGAATAATATTGTTACTTGACAGAGATTTTACATTCAGTCTGGCAGCCAGCAAAAAACAATCAAAAATCAAATAAACACTCAAAAAAAAATATATAAACCAAACCCCTCCCCTATGCTTCCCCAGAGGAAGCGGAGATACCCTCATCAACATTCAGGATCGCCGGTCAAATAAAACCTAAAAGAAAACAAACCTGAGACAAATGTATCGAGCTCCTCGTAGGCACAATGGTAAAACAAATTAAGCTTATAACAAAAAAGAAAGTTTTTTTTATTTTTCCCCCCTTCTTTTTAACATGTTTAAGCTATAGAATGCAGTCCACATAGCTCTCTGCACATACACATATACATTTCTATATATATATATATTTTTTTTTGTATTTTTGAGTGTTTTTTTTTTTTTTTTTTTTTTTAACTGACTTTTTGTTTATTTATTTATTTTTATTTTTTTTCCCCTTCTCCCTTCCATGACGTTCTTTTCTTTTTTTTTTTTTTTCTTTTTTGTTCTTTTCCTTTAGTTTTTAGAAATTATATCGACGGTGAGGGAAAATTCACCATAGCAAGCCTACTCAGGCCACCTTTAAACTCATTGTCTTGTGTAACATTTGAAAGAAAAATAAACAAATAAATAAAATAAATAAGAAGAAAAAGGGGAAAAGGCAGGCATAACAGCCAGTGGAAGTTCTTCATGTCAGTTGAGCTTGTGGGCAAATATATAAAAAAAAAGAAAAAAAAAGAAAGGAAATTGCCATGGCAAAAATCAGCTCAGCACAAGTTCAGTCTCGCCTCCTTATGTTTCAGAAATAGCCGTTCAAAGTTTATGGTCTACAAAGTTCTTTGCGTCAGCCGGAGTGTTGAATACTATTACTTGCCCTTGGTAGTGAACATGGAGCCTCGCTGGGAAACGTAGCGAGTGCCGAATCTCCTTCTCTCTCAGCCGTTGTTGCACCTCACGGAAGCTCCGTCGTTCCTCCATTACCTCCGCAGTATAGTCGGGGAAGATTAGGATTCTGGTGCCTCCATACTCCAACGGTTGCTGCCTCCCGAGCCGCAGAATCTTTTCTTTCTCCTGTGCGAAATGCACCCGTGCGATTATTGTGCGGGGTCTGGAGCCTTCTACTGGTTTGGGCTGCTGTGTACGGTGCGCCCTGTCGATGACCACCGGCTTGGTAAAGTTGTCGTTCCCCAACAATTTGGGGATCAGAAGGGAGACAAATTCAGTAGGCCTCCCCTTCTCCTCGCCTTCTGGGATGCCGACGATCTTTATGTTGTTACGCCTGGACCTACCTTCTAGGTCCAGAAGCTTGATTCGCATCTTTTTGTTTTCATGTTGCAGCTCCACGACTGAAGTTTCCATAGCGTGAATCCGCTGCTCATGGTCCGCGGCCCGGTCCTCAGCAGTGGTCAGTCTCTCTGTAAGCACTTGTTGAGCGGACAGAATATTCTGGAAGCTCTGCTCAAACTTGTCGAAACGCTCATTGAATGCCCGCATGAGATTGTTTGACATTTTCTGCCAAATACTAGGAAGCTCTTCTTCCTCCTCGGGAGATGCGTCTCCGGTGTGTTTGGTAGTATTAGCTATCGAGGTAGCATTAGCTTGCTCGCTAACCTTAGCTTGTTCAGGGTTAGCTTCGGCTTCAGTTGACGCTGCGAGGTTAGGCTCTCCCTTTTTATTCCTTTTGGGCTTCATTGTCCTACTCCGGTGAAATGGAGGGACAAATGGTTTAAGTCTTCTCTTTGCGGAGAGGTGGAGAGTCCTGTTTAGTTAGTTTAAGGCTGTTTTAATTGTTATAACTTGGCGTGCCCGGAGGAGCTCAAGAAAACACGTCTACCCTGCATTCATCTCAGCAGCGCCCCTTCTTCGGTTGAGAGCTTTGATGAAGCTTTGTGCGATTCTAGGCTTTATGCTGCCCACCCAGTCTATTTTTGGAACCCCCCACCGGTGTGCGCCCGTGTGCAGCAGCGTGAAAGCGTTTTCGCCTACAGTATGAGAATGAGGCTCGTTCGTTTCTGGGTTTTCGGAATGCGTGCGATTCTGGCCTTTCTGCGGGTGTTTCAAAGTGTGTTTCACCCATAATCTATTATGCAAATTTGCAATCCCCCACGCCAGCACCCAGGCACCGCTCTCCGCTCTCGGTGTGCTGCTGCTGGCGCGGCCGCTCTCGGGCGAGTCTGGTGACTGATGACTGTAAAATCGCCAAGCCATTTCCTTGAGAATGGCTTCCTCCCGCGGCTGTTTTTGGTTGGCTTTCTCTCTGTCGGGAGAGCACTGTCGCCACTTAGTTGGTCGGTAAAATAGATTATACACATTCAATACTTCCAATATTTTTATAGGAGACGGGGGGAGCGTTGATCCACGCCCGACCGTCAAATTTTTTTTTTTTTTTTTTAAGACGAGATATCTCGTCTTTGGCACTCAACGGTTGGATTCTGTAAGACGAGATATCTCGTCATTGGCAGTCAACGTGTTAAATGAAAGTAACTAGTAATATGTAGTATATTACATTTTGAAAGTAACTTGCCCAACACTGAGTGAGAAAGCACCCTGACAGTTAGCCAATCAAATCATAGCAATAGAAAGGCTCTGTGTCAAACAGGCTCCTGATTGGCTGTCTGCTACGCTGCTCTACAGCAGGAGCTAAATGTCTGTTTTCAAAGAAGGAGAACAAAATGTAGAAGTGAGTGAGCAAGTTTGATATGAAACCTCTAAACCTGCTCTCATGTTGGATGTTTCACACAGTAGCTGATTCCATATACTGAAATCTAATTCATACATTGTTTTGTCCAGTAAAAAAAGACTCTTGGCAGTTGTTTCAGTGTAGCAGCTCTTGGCAGGTGAGTAAAAGAGTCAAATGTGGCTGTTGGTTGAGCAGGGTGGACGTACGCGGTGGTCTTGCTGATGTCCTGGACGCTTTGCAGCGGGTCGATGGAGTCTGGGCAGTGCAGGATGCAGGGAGCGAACACGATAGCCAGGGCGTTGGCTGACATCCTGTTTGTCTCCTCCTACAGGGCGATCCTGAAACACACACCATATCATCCTGTTACATCCTGAGGGCATCCATGCTCATACCTTTGTATTTTCGGATTTTATTATTATTATTATTATTATTATTTTAATATTTTATTTTCAATTTTATTTAGAAGAGTACAGGAACAAAAACAAACAGGCTCGGTTTGGCAACGGTTCTTGACAGCTGTGTTTGACCTAACGTTACCCATCCACAGCTGTGTTTGACCTAACGTTACCCTAGCCCAGCCCAGGCAGACACGATCAGGGATTCAACCACCGCAGTAAACGCACATCTGAATAGATGTCTTGTGTTCTGCTCTAGAATCCCCAAAACAGCTGTCTTTTTCAGCAGTGCCCTGTTCACATTCACACACACACATTCATACCTGGAAGCTGACCATTACAACCACAGTCTGATCTGCTGGCCACTGATCAGCTCCACTGAAGCAGTTGGGGTTAAGGGCCTTGTTCAAGGGCCCCTCAGTGGTGGCAATATTTGTTTATCGCAAGTAATATCATCATGGCAATATTGAACAATGTTATCACACATCGCAGATTTGCCCCCTATCGTACAGAGATAGGACCAATTAGGTCTATATTCTGACCTGGAACTTGTACTCCAGCTGACCCAGGTCTTCCTGCACGACGGCTGGAGAATCTCTGACGAGGCCTGGACTGGACGGTGAACAGGCACTTCTCTCTGAGCAACAGCACCACACTTCTGATTCTCTTCTCTCTCGCCTCCATCAGGCAGGACATCTCTGAGGACAGACAGCACAGACCTCAGATCAGTACACACACACTGCAGCGCCTCCATCAGGCAGGACATCTCTGAGGACAGACAGCACAGACCTCAGATCAGTACACACACACTGCAGCGCCTCCATCAGGCAGGACATCTCTGAAGACAGACAGCACAGACCTCAGATCAGTACACACACACTGCAGCGCCTCCATCAGGCAGGACATCACTGAGGACAGACAGCACAGACCTCAGATCAGTACACACACACTGCAGCGCCTCCATCAGGCAGGACATCTCTGAGGACAGACAGCACAGACCTCAGATCAGTACACACACACTGCAGCGCCTCCATCAGGCAGGACATCTCTGAAGACAGACAGCACAGACCTCAGATCAGTACACACACACTGCAGCGCCTCCATCAGGCAGGACATCTCTGAGGACAGACAGCACAGACCTCAGGTCAGTACACACACACTGCAGCGCCTCCATCAGGCAGGACATCTCTGAGGACAGACAGCACAGACCTCAGATCAGTACACACACACTGCAGCGCCTCCATCAGGCAGGACATCTCTGAGGACAGACAGCACAGACCTCAGGTCAGTACACACACACTGCAGCGCCTCCATCAGGCAGGACATCTCTGAGGACAGACAGCACAGACCTCAGGTCAGTACACACACACTGCAGCGCCTCCATCAGGCAGGACATCTCTGAGGACAGACAGCACAGACCTGAGGTCAGTATACACTAGGGATGTCACGATACTAGAATTTCTACTTCGATACTGATACCCAGGAAAATATCGATTTTCGATACCACGGGAAGGGGGGATGACCATACATCAAGAGGCATAAAAATTAAATTAGACAGATGCACACCTCTCCATAATCTAGTCCTGATAAATGGTAAATGGCCTGCATTTATATAGCGCTTTTATCCAAAGCGCTTTACAATGAGTAGATAGTCTACATTCACCCATTCATACACCGATGGCGGCAGGCTACCACGCAGGGTGCCTACACACCATCGGGAGCAAGAAGGGTTAAGTGTCTTGCCCAAGGACACAACGACAGCAGCTGGGAGGGAGCGGAGATCGAACCGCCAACCCGCTCTACCTCCTGAGCTAAAGCCGCCCCATGATAAAACTTTGAACTTGGACAGCATATTACTGCCACTCTAGCCACCAGAACACGTTTAACTTGTTGAAGCAACAGATACCCAATGATAGGGAGGGGAAAATCAGTGATTTTTCATTAAAAGAAAGCACTGAAGGAAATCAAAACTGTTGCAAATGAGTGCTTATGTGTGTACACCTTTATTTTAACTTTACTAATTACTAATTGCTGAACACCTGGTGATCTGTCATGTATATTGATACGGGTATTTAAGATGGCGTCTCTCTGCCACTTCAGAAAGCGTCTGAGGAAGGGCCAGTGTGGCCCGAAACGTCACGCTGTTTGCATATAAATAATAAAAAAACCTAACGAGAGCTCCTTTTGGTGTGCGGACCATTCTTTTTTTACTGTGAGTAGCCTTTTTGATCCAGCACCCAGGCCCAGTGTGGCCTAGCTTTGGATGTGCGTGTCCCTGTCTACCTTGAGGACATAGAGGGTGTCACACAATGCATGAACCAGGTGGAGCTGAGCGTACTGCAGAGGGAACTTAAAGTCGAACTGAACCTGTTCGTCACGTGCATAATGAGTGAATGTAATGTATGTAATGTAATGTAATGTAATGCATAATGAGTCCGTTTCAGACTGAAAACATAGTTTGTCTAAGATGACAGGTTGAGAGGCGGGTCATAGTATCATGTCGATGATTTTATTTGACAATTCTGGGGACTGGATTGGGCTTTGGCCAATCCTGGCGTGTTCCGCCTCCAAATCGAGTGGGATTCAGTGTGTTGTGGCGCTCCCCTCGGGAAGAGCCTTTTGACGGGAGGAGTGGAGCTCAGCGAGCCGCAGGCAGCCAGCTGCCTTCATGTTGACGAGCGGAGAGTGCAGCACGTCGGCCTGGAATCTCCGAAGTGCAACCCCTGACAACCAAGCTCTCGGATGCGCGTGCCATTATCGCTGCTGTAACGATACGATATCCCTGGAATGCGCATTTTAACGAGCCAGTTACTTAAAAAAAAAAAAAAAACTCTCTCTCGTAACGGACAAGCCCGTCTTTTATTGTCACACGAACACCACAACATGCATGCGGCCACAACACACTCATGCTGACGATGGCCGGTGAAAAGTGTCCTCTGCATTTAACCCATCCAGGCATGTCCTTTCCTCCGAGGGGCAGGCCAGGAGCAGTGGTCGCTTTCTCGTACAGCGCCCGGGGACCAACTTCGGATGTTGTCGTCACTGGTCGGATGACGATGACGATCTGATCTTCTGCATGTTTTTAGTGGGGGGGTTATATACGGAGGAACCCCCTGGGGGGTACGGGGAGAACATGCAAACTCCACACAGAGAGAAAGGCCCTTACGACGAGATACCCCACCTGGGCAGTGGGCACTGAAGATATGGGGGGGAACACAACCACAGTGCTCACAGTGTCCCAGGCGAGAATCGAACTCAGGACCTTCTAACTGTGAGGCGACAGCGCTACCGACTGCGCCACCGTACCCCCATTTCTTTGCATTCTTAGAGATTATACTTTTTGTTTTTTGTTCATGTTTCTAACAATTGGCCAAGTTAGTAGTTGGTTTATGGGATAGGAATTCTGGCAGATGACAGGCACTAGGCGCCATTTTCTACTTCATTTGGAAGAGAAAATTATCCAGAAATGAAGATTTGATTGACAGCTGCATGTCGTGATATGATTGGTTGAAATGGGGTAGAAATTTGATAGTACTAGGTGACGTCAGCAAACTGTACATTACTGTTATCAATGAAATCTTGAAAAATGAACTTTTGATGTGAAAAAGTGTGAAAAACTAAAGAAATTAGATTGTTGTGATTTGTTTTGTATACATTATTAAATAGGTGCACTGCATACCCAGGTATTTGAACTAAAAGAAAAGAAAAGTCATTCTTGGGTTCAGCTCGACTTTAAGCTCTGCTTGCGTGAGGCCAAGGCATCCTACAGGAGGAAGCTGGAGCACAAGCTGCAGGAGAACAACATGAAGGAGGTGTGTGTGTGGGATGGGATGAAAACCATCACGGGCTGCAAGCAGAAGAACACTAGCTCTGCTGACTGTACTGTTGAAAGGGCGAATGAGTTCAACCTCTTCTTTAATCGTTTCGACGGCCCTGCACTAGCGCCAACAGTTACTGGCTGCCCTGTCAAACCCACCACGCCTCCCCCCCCTCCCCAGTTCTATCCTCTCCTCCCCACCCCTCCCACATATCAGCTCACCAGCCCAGGCCATCAGCCCCCCCCCCCCCCCCTCAAACACATCAGCTCACCAGCCCAGGCCATCAGCCCCCCCCCCCCCCCCCTCAAACACATCAGCTCACCAGCCCAGGCCATCAGCCCCCCCCCCCCCCCCCCTCAAACACATCAGCTCACCAGCCCAGGCCATCAGCCCCCCCCCCCCCCTCCCCTCAAACACATCAGCTCCCCAGCCCAGGCCATCAGCCCCCCCCCCCCTCAAACACATCAGCTCACCAGCCCAGGCCATGAGCCCCCCCCCCCCCCCCCCTCAAACACATCAGCTCCCCAGCCCAGGCCATCAGCCCCCCCCCCCCCTCAAACACATCAGCTCACCAGCCCAGGCCATCAGCCCCCCCCCCTCAAACACATCAGCTCACCAGCCCAGGCCATCAGCCCCCCCCCCCCCCCTCAAACACATCAGCTCACCAGCCCAGGCCATCAGCCCCCCCCCCCCCCCTCAAACACATCAGCTCACCAGCCCAGGCCATCAGCCCCCCCCCCTCAAACACATCAGCTCACCAGCCCAGGCCATCAGCCCCCCCCCCCTCAAACACATCAGCTCACCAGCCCAGGCCATCAGCCCCCCCCCCCCCCCCCCTCAAACACATCAGCTCACCAGCCCAGGCCATCAGCCCCCCCCCCCCCTCAAACACATCAGCTCACCAGCCCAGGCCATCAGCCCCCCCCCCCCCCCCTCCTCAAACACATCAGCTCAACAGCCCAGGCCATCAGCCCCCCCCCTCAAACACATCAGCTCAACAGCCCAGGCCATCAGCACTCCCCTCCCACATATTATTACTGCCGACCAGATCAGAGGAGAGTTGAGGAGACTCAAACCCAGGAAAGCGGCTGGGCCGGACAAGGTGCCCAAGGCTCCTGAAAGCATGTGGATAAGGGAGGCGGTGCTGTGACAAGGTGTGCCCAAGGCTCCTGAAAGCATGTGGATAAGGGAGGCGGTGCTGTGACAAGGTGTGCCCAAGGCTCCTGAAAGCATGTGGATAAGGGAGGCGGTGCTGTGACAAGGTGTGCCCAAGGCTCCTGAAAGCATGTGGATAAGGGAGGCGGTGCTGTGACAAGGTGTGCCCAAGGCTCCTGAAAGCATGTGGATAAGGGAGGCGGTGCTGTGAGAATCACCTTTTTTGATTTCTCGAGTGCATTCAACACCATTCAGCCACTCCTCCTGAGGGACAAGCTGGCGGGGATGCAAGTGGACCCACACCTTGTGACCTGGATAATAGACTACCTCACTGGCAGACCTCAGTATGTCAGGCTTAGCCTGGGTAAACCCATCCCCCACGTGACCTGCTCTCTCAGTTCCCAGTCACGTGGTGGCTGGGTTTACCTAGGCTATGTCAGGCTAGGGGGCTGCACATCAGAGACTGTGGTTAGCAGTACAGGTGCACCACAGGGGACCGTTTTTTCTCCTTTCTTCTTCACCCTCTACACATCTACTAGCTACTATGCAAACCCAATGAGTCCTCTATAAGTTTTTAGCTCTTTCTGCAACTGCTGCGCCTGTTGCTTAATGCTCTTTTTTTTAAGTTTTGTTGTGATGCTTTTAAATGTCCATTTTATTCTCTTCTTTTCTTTTCTTTTCCTGTCAACCATTTTATGTGAAGCACTTTGAATTGCCTCTGTGTATGAAATGTGCTATACAAATAAACTT
Organism: Poromitra crassiceps; assembly: GCF_964638095.1. Taxonomy (NCBI): domain Eukaryota; kingdom Metazoa; phylum Chordata; class Actinopteri; order Beryciformes; family Melamphaidae; genus Poromitra; species Poromitra crassiceps. The sequence goes on from NW_028152129.1 coordinate 255,074, forward strand.
GACTTGACTTGACACATCTGACTTCAGGTTCAACTCGGAGACGTGCCACCTGCAGAAGTTCTCAGATGACACTGCCATCGTGGGGTGTGTGAGGGGTGGACAGGAGGAGGAGTACAGGGGCCTGGTGGATAACTTTGTCACATGGTGTCAGTCTAACCAGCTGCAGCTGAACAAATCCAAGACGAAGGAGATGGTGGTGGACTATCGGAGGGCCGGGCCACCCATGCAACCAGTTTCCATCGAGGGGGTTGAGGTGGAGGTGGTCAGGTCCTATAAATATCTTGGACTGCAGCTGGATGACAGGTTGGACTGGTCTGAGTGCACGGGCACCCTATACAGGAAGGGGCAGAGCCGGCTCTATTTCCTGAGGAGGCTGGGGTCCTTCAACATCTGTAAGAAACTCCTGCAGATTTTTTATGAATCTGTGGTCGCCAGTGTCCTCTTTTAGGCTGTGGTGTGCTGGGGAGGCAATGTCAAAGTGAGAGACGCGATGCGGCTGGACAAGCTGATCAGGCGAGCGGGCTCCGTGATCGGTGGAGAGATGGACTCTCTGGTGAAGGTGGCGGAGAGAAGGTCTCTCAACAAACTGCTGTCCATCATGGACAATGACAGCCACCCACTACACACCACCATAGTAGGACAGAGGAGCTTGTTCAGTGGCAGGCTGCTGTCACTGAGCTGCTCTACAGACAGACTAAAGAAATAATTTGTCCCCAGAGCCGTTCCACTTTTGAATTCTTCCCAGCGGGGGAAGTGAGGTCATGTATGCCTTCGCTCTGTTGTCTCGGCTGCGTGTGTTGTTGTTTTTTTAGCCCTGCCTGTTTTTATTTATTATGTTCTCTATTAGGCACTCGGTCACTTTAGGTTCTGGCTTTTGCACACGGTCTGTTAGTATCTTTTTATATTTTTTTTACTGTGTTTTTCTAATTTGTCTACTGTGTGTTTTTATTGACTGTATGTGAGCTGCTGGTACATGAATTTCCTTCGGGATCAATAAAGTATCTACCTACCTACCTACCTACCTACCTGTCATTTTGTGCATCACAATTACTTTTTCCATCATTTTTTGTAATGTGTGATATCACAAGAACAAAGATCATTTAAATGTACATCAGTAACTTGGCCTGAGAATGCCTTGTGATCCCCCAGTCAGAGCTGGCTTAATGTGGCCAAGGAAAGGGAAGTTCAGGGTCCCCTGCTGGAACTGCTACCTCCATGACCCAATCCCAGATAAGAGGTAAGGATGGATGGATGGATCAATAACTTTACCGCACACATTCACCATTTTTCCCAGCAAGTTTTTGTACTGTGTATTGACACAGTATTAGAATAATGACAGGGTCACATGTAGGGCTGGGCGATTAATCGAATTTTAATCATGATTACGATTTGTGCTGTCAGTGTCCACAATTATGAAAACAAGATAATCGACATAAACCGATTTTGCGGCTCTTGTCACTCTCGTTCTGTCTTGTGTTGTAAATCAAGCGCACCCCTTCCTTTGCTCAGCCCCTCCCCCAAAGCCCAAAGCACACCGTTTCGTTTCAGCTGGAGTTGTGAATGACTGTCATGTGAAGAGCCACGGCAGTAAGAGAGCCGCTGGTCGAGAAGAGAGGTAAAACAACGTCTGTGGTGTGGAAACACTATGGACCGGTTTCGCCGAGTCAGAGTTGGAACAAACTCACAGTGTGCAAGATATGCGCGGCCGTGGCTGCACCCCGCAACACGACCTCTCTCCCTCTTTGTTTAATCACTTGAAATCCACTCACAAAGTGGTCTATGACCAAGCAATAACGCTAAACGAACAAAAAGACAAAGCCCCATCTAGTTACTCCTGCCACCTGCAACACAGTCATCGATTCAGGACACTCTTTACAATGCGATATTACTCCGTGGTAAGATGCCTCTCTTCTTGAGGCATCTGCTCGGACTAGGATAGAGAATCCCCCCCCCCCCCCCCCCCGGGGGGGGATTCTTCAGGAGTCAAGACATTGGTGGTGGACTGGGGAGGTGGGTGGGGCGAAACACAGCTTCAGAGAATGGGATACAATCAGCTCAGGTACAGCGACCAGAAGGATCAGGGAAAGAGGACGATATATAACGAGGACGACTATAAATCTGCCACATCATAGCCCCGGCACTGACGACATTACCGGCGTCATATTGGCAAGTGCATCACACGGACGTCACACTAGGATTACACTTGTCGTCACACTGGGATTACATATGATGTGAGGCAGCGTGTCTGGTCTTCATCTTGAAACTAGGTCGAGACCACCATTAGTTTTGATGAAATATGAACACAAATTTGCTGTCGGCAACATATGTCCCGACTGTTTTCATTTCACTTAATTAAACAACGGTAAATAAATACCGTTTTCACTGATTGATCACAGATACTGTGTACACGTCATTTTCTGACACTATTTTGGCTAGTGTGAGGTTTAAGGGCTACTCGTTCAGATGTTTACCAACATATTGAATGTAGATTAATAGTTGCAGTTGGTTGTGGCAGTTCACTGCAACATAGTAGGCCTGCTATACTGTATATTTATTTTAGTTTTTATTTTATTTCTAAATCTTTGAACTTTTATTATTTATTTTAACTTATTTATTTATTTTCAATTATATCTCAAATCCAAAGACATCCAATGTGAAAAAGAAAAGCCAGTGTCAATGTTCAATAAATGCATGATGTTCTCAATGTCAATGAGTAATCGTGTTAAATAATCGTGATCTCAATATCAATCAAAATAATCGTGATTATGGTTTTCGCCATAATCGAGCAGCCCTAATTAGTCACATGTTTAATTTGTGACAATTCAGAATAAACTTGTGTACCTGGAATCATTTGTGGCAAAGCTTTGTGGATTTCTTCCAGGCTGTTGCTCCCACACAGACGTTACTATGGCACATCCACATTGTTCATGGTTGTGGTGGATCCTGGATGCCCTCCAGGTGTCACTGCTGCACTGCCCAAATCTCATCAATGGCCTCTGTAAACACACACGCGGGCGCGCACACACCAAGACTACATTAGGATTAGCCTGTTGTGGTTGTGATGTCATTATTCAGGACCAGCACAAGTAATGAAAATAATAGTAAAATCTCCACAGCCTCCTCCACTGTTTCCTCTGACCTGGCAGGTTTTTTTGGCAGGGGGTGGCTGACCCTGCCCAGAATGAAAACATCATTCTGCTTCTTTCCTGACATCTTTAAAACAGACAAAATTCAAAAAGTCTCTCTCTCTCTCGTTGGAAATGGAAATGTCACTTGATACAATGGTGAGGGGGGGAAAGCCTAGAAGTAGGGCTGAAAGTTCAATTCACAACCACGAAAAGCAGGCTGATTGAACCAATGTGTGTATATCTCCTCCACTCCATTTCAGCACCGCGGACAGCGCTGCACAGTCCTATCCAGAGCCGTATAATAGAAGAGTTCCGACATCTCCATTCACTCCAATGGACCAGTTTTTTTCCAGGAAGTAGAAAGTGGAACTCTTCAGTAAAAAAGCAGCACTGTCGAGTTGCATCAAAATAGACAGTGTTGTACTTTGAAATGGTTTTTCATCCCTTGAAATGAATCAAATTGTACATTATCGGCTTTATTTTAGCATGCAAAAGTAGCGCGAGAGCCATTCATGGCTGTTCATTGGCTAATGATTCTTGCATTTTGGTCCTCCGCTGACGCCACTCTCTTACTAGAGGACACTAGTCCTATCTATGCAAACAGCCTGAACGCATCTGTCTGTCTGTCTGTCTGTCTGTCTGTCATGCCAGCCAAAGTAACAGAAACATAAACCAGCTAAATTCGCTTACCATTCCTCAGTAGAGTTGCAACCTCCTCCTCCAACTGATCCAACCCCCTCCCCCCCGTGGCGCCGCCCACTTCACAGTGCATCACATTGTGGACTTGTCAGGGCAGTTGTCACACTTTTTTCAAAGTCATCCTGTGGGACCATCTGGTGTTGGCCCCCGGGCCGTAGGTTTGAAAACATCACCCACTATGCCCCCCCTGATTTTAGTGGATCATAATAAATGCATGAACTAGGGTCTAGTATTTAGCTAGCTCTCTTGAACCTGCTGTTTCCACTTAATGTACAAGATTACAAGCGATGATGCCCCCGTCTGGTGTCTCCCTCAACACCCTGCTGAGGCCCCGGCCACCTCCTTGCCTGATCGTCTCGAGGAGTCATGTCAGCGTTTGTCTAGTTTAAACAGCCATAAAGTGCAGTTATTGCAGAAATAGACTCAATAACAACAATTAAACAAAGTACAGGAGTATCGTATGGGCTGATATATGTGCAACATTCTTGGCGATGTGTGCCATGATTGGCTGGAGGTGGGCCTCACTATACGTTGTGTCGGCCTGCTGTTTAGGAGACTGCACAAGGGAGGAGAGATACATTCAGGCAAGTGTTGGTTGATGGGCCCTTTTCACGGGGGCCATTTTGTGTCAGAAAGGCAGGGTAAACACAGGTGCAAGCAAAACACTAATGAGGGTTTCCAACGTCCACGAGTTCAGGTTGGAAACATGACTGTTTTTCTTGCACCTGTGTTTACCCTGCCTTTCTATCGACACAAAATGGCCCCCATGAAAGGGGTTGTATTGTTTAAGTCCTGTAATTCAGCTTCAGACTTCAGTGAGTAAACTCACCCATGAGAACTCTTCAACCAGCAGCTGGGACAGGCAGAGGGAGGCAGCGGCCAGCTCGGAGGGCCGGTACTGCACCATGTCATAGTCCTCCAGCGTCAGCTCCAGCAGGTATTTGGCCATCATGTACGTCTCTAGAGAAGACTAGACAGATAGAAGACAGTCACTTTAAGAGCACCGATCACATACATATACACACATATATATATATATATATATATATATATATATATATATATATATATATATATATATATATATATATATATATATATATATATATATATATATATATAAACATTAAAAAAGCATTCTGCCAACAGCCATAAATGCATGTAATGTAGTATTCATCCTCTAGGTGTTGGGAGCTATTTCGTAGACAAACTCACGTTTTCTTCCTTTATAGCCTTGGTCAGGAAGTGGAGCGGTCCAGGGCGTCCCAGTTGAAAATGGAGGCCCTTCAGCATGACCTCCTCCATCTCCAGGATCTCAGCCTCCGTGTAGGTATTGTTTGTTATGGCGGCCAGTCGGGCGACAGCGGGAGTGTTGCGTCGCTCCTCGTACTTGGTGGCCAGCAGCAAGGCCGTCACAGCGACAAGCTGCAGCTGTTCTGGAGACACTGGGTGGACCTGTGGTACATTAACAAGAGCGTTAGCTAGAAGAAGCGGCTGGCAACTGTGCATGTGTCAGAGGAAGCATGGTGCTAGTCTCTCCCCAGATCGGCAGAGGGGGTGGAGCAGCGACCGGGGCAGCGGTTTGTACCTGTAGAAAGCGGTCCATGATGGAAATCGTGAGGAATAACGTCTCCTGTAGCAGCCCGTAGAGGGAGTGGAGCTGGATCATCCAGTCAACTAGGATAGCTCGCATGTCTTCATCGATTTCCTCGTATGCCTGCATGTAGTCGGGTCGCACGGCGTGCTGCACCTGTGGAGACAGAACGACCTGTAATATAAAATACACACTGCAGACACACAGCAGATTAAGAGCTAAGTAGAGCATGAATTACCTCAAGGAGGCACAGATAGGCCTCGATCTCTTTCATGTCCTGCTCATCAATGTCCTCTAAAGAGAGGAGCACCTCAGAGAAGGCCTGGCAGGGTTCCTCCTCCTCCTCCATAGAGACATCAGCTGTCTCCTCCTCCATAGAGACATCAGCCGTCTCCTCCTCATCCGTGTTCAAACCGAGGCTCCTCAGCATCAGCGCCTCCATCTCCAGAATCTGGTCCCTTGGGAACACATTTTCTGTGATGTACCACCAGGCCTCCAGAGTGTTCTCCTCAAACTTTGAGGCCACCAGCATGGCCGTCACGCCCACGAGCACCAGCTCTGCACCCGGCAGTGGCTGGCCCTGCAGCACCACATGAAGAGAAGAGTGTGTTAGCAAGTTCACAGAAAATATCATTGGTTGATCTGTAACAATGTTGCTACCACTGTGAACCAACGTATGTCCAATGCTCTACACTGCATGTATTAGAACCAATAAAAAAGATTTTGAAAAGAACGATTTTTTTTTTTTTACCTTTAGAAAACGATCCAAGATCGCAATGGTGAGCTCCCATGTCTCCTGACACAGCTGTAGGCGGGAGTGAACATCCTTCATCCAGTCAAGCAGAACATCTTTGCGTTGAGCAAATTTTCTGGAACGGTGGATGTTGGCTGGCACAGCCTGCTGCACCTGTGGAGACAGAACATACCTGTATTATAAAATGCAGATGCCAAAGAAAGAACACACAAGAGTAAGCGCAAATAAACAGCATGAATTACCTGGAGACAGGCATAGAAGTCTCTGAGGTATTCAGAGGGGAGTGCAGCCCGGTGCACCTGTGGAGACACAACATCTTGTTGTTATATAAAATACAAATGCCAAACGACAGAGCACAGCAGAGTGAGGGTAAATAAAACAGCCTGAGTTACCTCAAGACAGGCTTGGATGTCATTGAGCTGTGACTCAGAGACAGCCTGGGACAGCTGCTCCTCCCGCATCATGGCCAAATCAGCGGGCTCCTCCTCTGTAGACTCAGCCGAGACTACCTCCTCTGCCACGCCAATGTCCCCAGAGACAGCGTGGGACACGACCTCCTCTGCCCCATCAATGTCCTCATAGACAGCCTGGGACATTACCTCCTCAGAGACAGCCTGGGACAGTTGCTCCTCCTGCCTCATGGCCACATCAGCCGTCTCCAGCTCTGCCACGGGCGGGGGCGGGTGTGCAGCAGGTGCCAACCGAGTGCCAGCTTTCACTGGTCGGGTCTTCTGAAAGAACAAAGTATAATGGGTAACGCTTTAGAATACAGCCCGCAAATAAGCATGTAGTTATAGTATAACAACGGGGTTTAGGGAGTGTAGTTATAGTCTAACTACGGGGTTTAAGGAGTGAATTATAAGATCTGTACTTATAGTCTAACTACAGGGTTTAAGGAGTGTAGTTAGAGTATAACAACGGGGTTTAAGGAGTGTAGTTAGAGTATAACAACGGGGTTTAAGGAGTGTAGTTAGAGTATAACAACGGGGTTTAAGGAGTGAAAAAATACTTTAACTAAAGGGTAACAAGATCTGTACTTGTAGTCTAACAACGGGGTTTAAGGAGTGTAGTTATACTCTAACTACACTCCTTAAACCCCGTTGTTATACTCTAACTACACTCCTTAAACCCCGTTGTTATACTCTAACTAGACTCCTTAAACCCCGTTGTTATACTCTAACTACACTCCTTAAACCCCGTTGTTATACTCTAACTACACTCCTTAAACCCCGTTGTTATACTCTAACTACACTCCTTAAACCCCGTTGTTATACTCTAACTACACTCCTTAAACCCCGTTGTTATACCATAACTACACTCCTTAACCCCGTTGTTATACTATAACTACACTCCTTAAACCCCGTTGTTATACTCTAACTACACTCCTTAAACCCCGTTGTTATACTCTAACTACACTCCTTAAACCCCGTTGTTATACTCTAACTAGACTCCTTAAACCCTGTTGTTATACTCTAACTACACTCCTTAAACCCCGTTGTTATACTCTAACTACACTCCTTAAACCCCGTTGTTAGACTATAACTACACTCCTTAAACCCCGTTGTTATACTCTAACTACACTCCTTAAACCCTGTTGTTATACTCTAACTACACTCCTTAAACCCCGTTGTTATACTATAACTACACTCCTTAAACCCCGTTGTTATACTCTAACTACACTCCTTAAACCCCGTTGTTATACTCTAACTACACTCCTTAAACCCCGTTGTTATACTCTAACTACACTCCTTAAACCCCGTTGTTAGACTATAACTACACTCCTTAACCCCCGTTGTTATACTCTAACTAGACTCCTTAAACCCCGTTGTTATACTCTAACTACACTCCTTAAACCCCGTTGTTATACTCTAACTAGACTCCTTAAACCCCGTTGTTAGACTATAACTACACTCCTTAAACCCTGTTGTTATACTATAACTACACTCCTTAAACCCTGTTGTTATACTATAACTACACTCCTTAAACCCCGTTGTTATACTCTAACTAGACTCCTTAAACCCCGTTGTTATACTCTAACTAGACTCCTTAAACCCCGTTGTTAGACTATAACTACACTCCTTAAACCCTGTTGTTATACTATAACTACACTCCTTAAACCCTGTTGTTATACTATAACTACACTCCTTAAACCCTGTTGTTATACTCTAACTAGACTCCTTAAACCCCGTTGTTATACTCTAACTACACTCCTTAAACCCTGTTGTTATACTATAACTACACTCCTTAAACCCCGTTGTTATACTCTAACTACACTCCTTAAACCCTGTTGTTATACTATAACTACACTCCTTAAACCCTGTTGTTATACTATAACTACACTCCTTAAACCCCGTTGTTATACTCTAACTACACTCCTTAAACCCCGTTGTTATACTCTAACTACACTCCTTAAACCCCGTTGTTATACTCTAACTACACTCCTTAAACCCCGTTGTTATACTATAACTACACTCCTTAAACCCCGTTGTTATACTCTAACTACACCCCTTAAACCCCGTTGTTATACTCTAACTAGACTCCTTAAACCCCGTTGTTATACTCTAACTACACTCCTTAAACCCTGTAGTTATACTCTAACTAGACTCCTTAAACCCCGTTGTTATACTCTAACTACACTCCTTAAACCCCGTTGTTATACTCTAACTACACTCCTTAAACCCCGTTGTTAGACTATAACTACACTCCTTAAACCCCGTTGTTATCCTCTAACTACACTCCTTAAACCCCGTTGTTATACCATAACTACACTCCTTAACCCCGTTGTTATACTATAACTACACTCCTTAAACCCCGTTGTTATACCATAACTACACTCCTTAACCCCGTTGTTATACTCTAACTACACTCCTTAAACCCCGTTGTTATACTCTAACTAGACTCCTTAAACCCTGTTGTTATACTCTAACTACACTCCTTAAACCCCGTTGTTATACTCTAACTACACTCCTTAAACCCCGTTGTTAGACTATAACTACACTCCTTAAACCCCGTTGTTATACTCTAACTACACTCCTTAAACCCTGTTGTTATACTCTAACTACACTCCTTAAACCCCGTTGTTATACTATAACTACACTCCTTAAACCCCGTTGTTATACTCTAACTAGACTCCTTAAACCCCGTAGTTATACTCTAACTACACTCCTTAAACCCTGTTGTTATACTCTAACTACACTCCTTAAACCCCGTTGTTATACTATAACTACACTCCTTAAACCCCGTTGTTATACTCTAACTACACTCCTTAAACCCCGTTGTTATACTCTAACTACACTCCTTAAACCCCGTTGTTATACTCTAACTACACTCCTTAAACCCCGTTGTTAGACTATAACTACACTCCTTAACCCCCGTTGTTATACTCTAACTAGACTCCTTAAACCCCGTTGTTATACTCTAACTACACTCCTTAAACCCCGTTGTTATACTCTAACTAGACTCCTTAAACCCCGTTGTTAGACTATAACTACACTCCTTAAACCCTGTTGTTATACTATAACTACACTCCTTAAACCCTGTTGTTATACTATAACTACACTCCTTAAACCCCGTTGTTATACTCTAACTAGACTCCTTAAACCCCGTTGTTATACTCTAACTAGACTCCTTAAACCCCGTTGTTAGACTATAACTACACTCCTTAAACCCTGTTGTTATACTATAACTACACTCCTTAAACCCTGTTGTTATACTATAACTACACTCCTTAAACCCTGTTGTTATACTCTAACTAGACTCCTTAAACCCCGTTGTTATACTCTAACTACACTCCTTAAACCCTGTTGTTATACTATAACTACACTCCTTAAACCCCGTTGTTATACTCTAACTACACTCCTTAGACCCTGTTGTTATACTATAACTACACTCCTTAAACCCTGTTGTTATACTATAACTACACTCCTTAAACCCCGTTGTTATACTCTAACTACACTCCTTAAACCCCGTTGTTATACTCTAACTACACTCCTTAAACCCCGTTGTTATACTCTAACTACACTCCTTAAACCCCGTTGTTATACTATAACTACACTCCTTAAACCCCGTTGTTATACTCTAACTACACCCCTTAAACCCCGTTGTTATACTCTAACTAGACTCCTTAAACCCCGTTGTTATACTCTAACTACACTCCTTAAACCCTGTAGTTATACTCTAACTAGACTCCTTAAACCCCGTTGTTATACTCTAACTACACTCCTTAAACCCCGTTGTTATACTCTAACTACACTCCTTAAACCCCGTTGTTAGACTATAACTACACTCCTTAAACCCCGTTGTTATACTCTAACTACACTCCTTAAACCCCGTTGTTATACCATAACTACACTCCTTAACCCCGTTGTTATACTATAACTACACTCCTTAAACCCCGTTGTTATACCATAACTACACTCCTTAACCCCGTTGTTATACTCTAACTACACTCCTTAAACCCCGTTGTTATACTCTAACTAGACTCCTTAAACCCTGTTGTTATACTCTAACTACACTCCTTAAACCCCGTTGTTATACTCTAACTACACTCCTTAAACCCCGTTGTTAGACTATAACTACACTCCTTAAACCCCGTTGTTATACTCTAACTACACTCCTTAAACCCTGTTGTTATACTCTAACTACACTCCTTAAACCCCGTTGTTATACTATAACTACACTCCTTAAACCCCGTTGTTATACTCTAACTACACTCCTTAAACCCCGTTGTTATACTCTAACTACACTCCTTAAACCCCGTTGTTATACTCTAACTACACTCCTTAAACCCCGTTGTTAGACTATAACTACACTCCTTAACCCCCGTTGTTATACTCTAACTAGACTCCTTAAACCCCGTTGTTATACTCTAACTACACTCCTTAAACCCCGTTGTTATACTCTAACTAGACTCCTTAAACCCCGTTGTTAGACTATAACTACACTCCTTAAACCCTGTTGTTATACTATAACTACACTCCTTAAACCCTGTTGTTATACTATAACTACACTCCTTAAACCCCGTTGTTATACTCTAACTAGACTCCTTAAACCCCGTTGTTATACTCTAACTAGACTCCTTAAACCCCGTTGTTAGACTATAACTACACTCCTTAAACCCTGTTGTTATACTATAACTACACTCCTTAAACCCTGTTGTTATACTATAACTACACTCCTTAAACCCTGTTGTTATACTCTAACTAGACTCCTTAAACCCCGTTGTTATACTCTAACTACACTCCTTAAACCCTGTTGTTATACTCTAACTACACTCCTTAAACCCTGTTGTTATACTCTAACTACACTCCTTAAACCCCGTTGTTATACTCTAACTACACTCCTTAAACCCCGTTGTTATACTATAACTACACTCCTTAAACCCCGTTGTTATACTCTAACTACACTCCTTAAACCCCGTTGTTAGACTATAACTACACTCCTTAAACCCCGTTGTTATACTCTAACTAGACTCCTTAAACCCCGTAGTTATACTCTAACTACACTCCTTAAACCCCGTTGTTATACTCTAACTACACTCCTTAAACCCCGTTGTTATACTCTAACTACACTCCTTAAACCCCGTGCAAAAGAGTTAACTTGGCACAACAGACAATTTTCAAATGAAAAATCGTAGAACCTCGGTTTACACCTCTAACCCTCTTACACTACTTGTCTGAGTCCTCCTCTGAGTCCTCCTCTTTCTTCTCCTCGGCAATGTATAGGTTCTTGTGTAAGAACACTAGTTGATCCAGGTGCTGTGGTGCGAGAGAGCTTCTCTTAGCAGTGACTATGTTGCCAGCAGTGGAGAAAACCCTCTCAGCAGGCACGCTTGTGCCTGGGATGCACAGATAGTGCTTTGCCAGCCTGGAGAGGAGTGGGAATGCGACCTCGTTGTCACGCCACCATTTCAAGGGCTTGCTAGAGAGAGAGAGATGGGGCTCTGCAGTACCTCTCCATTTCTTCCTCAGCCCTGGCATGCGCAGTGGGTGGTGCTGTACCTTGTTCAATGTCCCTGAAAGATTGTCCCAGCAAACTCAAAAGGAGTGTAGAGGCCTTTCTCTTGGGAGCAGGGTGAGAGGTAGTTGGCATTTCGTTGTCTGGCTCCGAGTCCTCCACCACAGGCACGTCGGTCAGCACATCATCTGAAGATGCACATGAAGATAAAACAAAACAAGGTTTTTATTAGGGATTTTAAAAGCAATATAACTTTACATTATATGATCCCAGAGGATAACACTTGCACTGTGTGTGTGTGTGTGTGTGTGTGTGTGTGTGTGTGTGTGTGTGTATGTGTGTGTGTGTGTGTGTGTGTGTGTGTGTGTGTGTGAGAGACCTTGTGGTTTCTGTGTGTGTGTGTGTGTGTGTGTGTGTGTGTGTGTGTATGTGTGTGTGTGTGTGTGTGTGTGAGAGACCTTGCGGTTAGCGTTGAGGTTGTCTGCTGGGATCTGCAGGGTGACTCTGTACTCTGTGTGTCGCTCCAGCTCGTCGGAGATGAAACTGGCCTCCTGGACCAGGAGGTTGGCCCTCACTACCTGCTCCCTCAGCCTGCGCAGACTCCTCACCAACACTGCCTCCCTGCAGCAGGAGGAGAGAGAGAGAGAGAGAGAGAGAGAGAGAGGAGGGGAGAGAGGGAGAGAGAGAGAGAGAGAGAGAGAGAGAGAGAGAGAGAGAGAGAGGAGGGGAGAGGGAGAGAGAGAGGAGGGGAGAGAGAGATAGAGAGAGATAGAGGGAGAGAGAGAGGAGGGGAGAGGGAGAGGGAGAGAGAGAGGAGGGGAGAGAGAGAGAGAGGGAGAGAGAGAGAGAGAGAGAGAGAGAGAGGAGGGGAGAGAGAGAGGAGGGGAGAGAGAGAGAGAGAGAGGAGGGGAGAGGGAGGGAGAGGAGGGGAGAGAGAGAGAGAGAGAGAGAGAGAGGGGAGAGAGAGAGAGAGAGAGACAGAGAGAGAGGAGGGGAGAGGGAGAGAGAGAGAGAGAGAGAGGAGGGGAGAGGGGTCAATGTGCGAACTCAGTCAATGTGTGGACTACTTTTCTCCCACTACTGATCACTCACTGATGTCATCGGTGACGCAAAGTTGTGAAATTGAGTGATGTCACTCGAGCACTCCATGATGTGATCAGTGATGGTCACTCGAGCAATTGTGATGTCATCAGTGAGTGATGTCATCAGTGATGCGAAGTTGAGCAATTGTGCGTTGTGCATGCCAACAGAGCAGGCGAGAGTTCTAGTATTACACAAATGCCTTTGTCTAAATAACAGTTTCACTTTGTTTGAAATAGACAAATGCCCAACCAAATCAAATCAATTCCTATCAACTGTGTTGACATGGCAATAAAGCATCGAATCTTGAATCTTTATGACTTTATAATCTCAGAGATTTTTTTCTCCTAGTAAATTTACTACTTTAATTATTTCATACCTTCAATGACCCCAATATAATGTTGTGTTGCTGTAACCTAGATGTTTGTTGCTGCCAAGGCCCAAATTCCGCAAAGGGATCTTTAAAGTTTCATCTAATCTTTTATAAGCTTTTTATTTGCCAGAATTTAAATTAACTAAATTACAAATTCAGGACAAATAAACTGTTTTATAGGCCACAATGTGCACCCAAAATAAAACGCACACACACACACACACACACCTGTCCTCGCTCCACTGCCTCAGTCTGCTCTGAGCGCTGGTGGACTGGCTCATGCCTCCTGTGCTGAGTCTCTCCAGGCTGCGGTACTGAGGCTGCTGTCCTGGCGTCGGCTGCCCGGGCGCCGGTGCTCCGCTCTGGGCCGCCTGGCGCTCGGGGTTCAGCTTCCGCCGGAGCTGCTGGAGCTCCTGCTCGTACATCTGCCTCTGACGCTCCAGAGCCGAGCACTTCTCCGCCTCATGCTGCCTCTCCAGGGACTGCAGGACGGCCTGCATGGGGTCTGAGGGACAGGAGGCAGAGAGCACTCAGAGAACAACAAGACTGACAGATGTCTGTGGAGAAATCTGACAAGCAGAGAGGTTCAAGAAAATAACATCTCAACTCATGCAATACAAAAGTCATGCACTATATGGGAAGCTGTCAAACAAAGTGGGGGGGATTATCTCTATGTTTCCAAAACAGTTATGTTCCTTAGGATTTAATTCACCTAAGTAGGGATGTCCGATATTATCGGCCTACCGATATTATCGGCCGATATTAGCATAAAAAATTAATATCGGAAAATATCGGTATCGGTTTTCATGCCGAATTTTTTTTCTTTTTTTTTTAATACAGGGGGAGTCTCACTGAGAGCAATGCTCTCTTTTTCAGGAGCGCCCTGTTCACATTCACGCAAACATTCATACCTGGAAGCTGACCAGTACAACCACAGTCTGATCTGCTGGCCACTGATCAGCTCCACTGGAGCGGTTGGGGTTAAGGGCCTTGCTCAAGGGCACCTCAGTGGTGGTAATGAGGGAGGGGCAAGCGCTGCCTTTTCACTTTCCCCACCCAGATTTATCCTGCCGGTCCCGGGGATTGAACCGACGACCTTCTGGTCACAAGCTCGCTTCTCTAACACTTAACTTTAACACAACATGCATATTATATATTAAACTCTTCAGCTACATTAAGCTACATTATGTAACTTGTTACCTGAAATTTTGGTTAAAAAAAAAGCCCGCTTATATCGGTAGATATCGGTTGATATCGGTATCGGAAATTAAGAGTTGGAGATTATCGGATATCGGTAAAAAAGCCAATATCGAACATCCCTACACCTAAGTCATCCTTACCATTGTTGTTGCCCAAGGCCTTCATCATGACCTCTGTCTGGGCGAACTCGTAGGAGAAGCTGACCTCGCTGGACACTTCGCTGGCCGAGTCGCCGTCTGCATCCAGCTGCTCAGTGCTGCCGCTGCTCTTCATCACTCCACCCTCACCATCGTCATCCTCACCCGCCCGACACCGCCGCTTGGGCAGGTTGATCCTGGAGGGAGGAGGCTGCTATTTAAATGGCTGATTTGGGATCAGCAGTGAGGTCAGTGAGTGTTAGGTGAAACTTTAATTGGCTGATTTGGGATCAGCATTGAGGTCAGTGAGTGTTAGGTGAAACTTTAACGTTTCCCTTCGGGGGGAAACTGGGCCAATGATGCAGCAGCAAATAGGATGATGATGCAGATAAATACAAATAGAATATGACTAATAATAGAGAAACAAGGTGTATTAAATAATTTTAAATATATAAATGCAAAAATATGAGCATTTTGGAGGGTATGCAAAATCACAACATGCTGAAGCATGAGAGTATTTGAGGTGTGAAAACCAAACAGAAATACATCCTGGAGGAATACAACGAGCAGTTACCTGAAGAAGTGGTTGTTTCCCCAGAGGATTCGGTCGCCATGGTGAAGCTGCAATGCGTCCTGTAAGACCAGTAAGAACCATTAACACACGTCCTGTAAGACCAGTAAGAACCATTAACACACGTCCTGTAAGGCCAGTAAGAACCATTAACACACGTCCTGTAAGACCAGTAAGAACCATTAACACACATCCTGTAAGACCAGTAAGAACCATTAACACACGTCCTGTAAGACCAGTAAGAACCATTAACACACGTCCTGTAAGGCCAGTAAGAACCATTAACACACGTCCTGTAAGGCCAGTAAGAACCATTAACACACGTCCTGTAAGACCAGTAAGAACCATTAACACACGTCCTGTAAGGCCAGTAAGAACCATTAACACACGTCCTGTAAGACCAGTAAGAACCATTAACACACGTCCTGTAAGACCAGTAAGAACCATTAACACACGTCCTGTAAGACCAGTAAGAACCATTAACACACGTCCTGTAAGGCCAGTAAGAACCATTAACACACGTCCTGTAAGGCCAGTAAGAACCATTAACACACGTCCTGTAAGACAAGTAAGAACCATTAACACACGTCCTGTAAGACCAGTAAGAACCATTAACACACGTCCTGTAAGGCCAGTAAGAACCATTAACACACGTCCTGTAAGACCAGTAAGAACCATTAACACACGTCCTGTAAGACCAGTAAGAACCATTAACACACGTCCTGTAAGACCAGTAAGAACCATTAACACACGTCCTGTAAGACCAGTAAGAACCATTAACACACGTCCTGTAAGACCAGTAAGAACCATTAACACACGTCCTGTAAGGCCAGTAAGAACCATTAACACACGTCCTGTAAGACCAGTAAGAACCATTAACACACGTCCTGTAAGACCAGTAAGAACCATTAACACACGTCCTGTAAGGCCAGTAAGAACCATTAACACACGTCCTGTAAGACCAGTAAGAACCATTAACACACGTCCTGTAAGACCAGTAAGAACCATTAACACACGTCCTGTAAGACCAGTAAGAACCATTAACACACGTCCTGTAAGACCAGTAAGAACCATTAACACACGTCCTGTAAGGCCAGTAAGAACCATTAACACACGTCCTGTAAGACCAGTAAGAACCATTAACACACGTCCTGTAAGACCAGTAAGAACCATTAACACACGTCCTGTAAGGCCAGTAAGAACCATTAACACACGTCCTGTAAGACCAGTAAGAACCATTAACACACGTCCTGTAAGACCAGTAAGAACCATTAACACACGTCCTGTAAGACCAGTAAGAACCATTAACACACGTCCTGTAAGGCCAGTAAGAAGCATTAACACACGTCCTGTAAGACCAGTAAGAACCATTAACACACGTCCTGTAAGACCAGTAAGAACCATTAACACACGTCCTGTAAGGCCAGTAAGAACCATTAACACACGTCCTGTAAGACCAGTAAGAACCATTAACACACGTCCTGTAAGACCAGTAAGAACCATTAACACACGTCCTGTAAGACCAGTAAGAACCATTAACACACGTCCTGTAAGACCAGTAAGAACCATTAACACACGTCCTGTAAGGCCAGTAAGAACCATTAACACACGTCCTGTAAGGCCAGTAAGAACCATTAACACACGTCCTGTAAGACCAGTAAGAACCATTAACACACGTCCTGTAAGGCCAGTAAGAACCATTAACACACATCCTGTAAGACCAGTAAGAACCATTAACACACGTCCTGTAAGACCAGTAAGAACCATTAACACACGTCCTGTAAGGCCAGTAAGAACCATTAACACACGTCCTGTAAGGCCAGTAAGAACCATTAACACACGTCCTGTAAGGCCAGTAAGAACCATTAACACACGTCCTGTAAGACCAGTAAGAACCATTAACACACGTCCTGTAAGGCCAGTAAGAACCATTAACACACGTCCTGTAAGGCCAGTAAGAACCATTAACACACGTCCTGTAAGACCAGTAAGAACCATTAACACACGTCCTGTAAGACCAGTAAGAACCA